>NW_026099575.1:10384319-10440444 GCF_025091365.1 Daktulosphaira vitifoliae | reverse complement strand
GGTGGCCATCTCACGAATACCATGTAATGTGATTATGTATAAGGTCCGAACTAGTTAATAATAATTAATTGAAGTTTAAAAGTTAATATAATTATTTGATCTATTGCTTTATCGTTCTATACTCAGATTATTAATTTTAAATAATTGAATTATAAGATAATATAAGTAGTGATTCTTAATGATTCAAAGTCTTACCTGAAGATTTTTCTTGTTTTAATAATAACTTTTGACAATATCAGATTATAATAAAATAACACGAACTCAAATGTTTAGTTCATAAATTAACAATTAAGAATTTCACAATGATGATTACGAACTTGGCGTATCGATGTCGAAAGCACGATTCGACCAGCTCAATGAATATTCAGAGACAGACTCTCTTTAAGCCTTCCGCACTCAGCCCCTTTATAGTATTCCCTTTTATCCCCGCACAATCATCATTGTGTCATTCTCGCAATGTTGCTATTTTATTGACAAGTCATCATAAAATATATGAATTAATACATTAAATACATAAATACATGCGAATAATACACAAATCATTTTGACACTTCATATAATATTATTATAGTTAGTTAAAAAGAGCTGACAAGTATAATTTGTGAATTTNATTATTATAGTTAGTTAAAAAGAGCTGACAAGTATAATTTGTGAATTTTCTCAAAAAAAAAAAAAAAAACAAACATGTTATTCTAAGCTTATGAATATAATTTATAAATAAAAGTGTTAATAATTTTTAAATGACCATTATTATGGACACAAACAGAGCAGTCCTCTGTTATATCATATTGTGATAGTGTTGAGTATATTATGACAAAATCATTAGACAATCACGAAACTTCACAAAATGTATTTTTTTAACCTATAGAACAATTCTAGGTGGCGTACGGCCAAAAAAAAAAAACTTTGAAAAATAAGAGCCACTCTAAGGTGGCGTAGGTCGAAGGGCTCCGATTCGTTCCAATTAACTAGACCAATCTTTTTCAAATTTGACTCATACCAATCCTTAGATGACCCATCTAAAAAAAACCTAAGTGCCTCAATCTTTTTGGTATTATTTATTCTATGTCACTTGCATTCATCTTCAAACTGTTTTATCCATTCTGCAACATTTTGTTTTTTTTTCAAACTTTTCTAATAGAAATTTTTTTTCAACTATATGTAAAGAAGCTTCCTCATTTAAACTAAGTTTTTCTCCAATTCTTTAATTCTTTCCATTAATAAATTTCCTTCTTCAGAAATGTTTGGCTGAATAGTGACATCAAACATAGAGTTTATTTCTTCTAACAGTAGATTTTTAAAGCATAAATTATCTTCCTCATCAAAGTATTCTTTTTTTAAATCTTCATCTATCTTTAAACACACTTTACGAAAACTATTAATTGGTTTTATCGCATTGATTGCACTTTTTATCGTAGATTTTGGTAATAATATTTTGTAACTCTTAATATTTTGATACTCACTTAGCAAAATACACCATAATATTTAATTTTCTGACAAACCAGCTACCTCAATAACAGCTTCTCCTCTTTTGACAATATGCACAAATAATTTTTACTCTTCCATCATTATACCCATTTTCTTTTAATATGGTACCTCCATAATGTAATTAATTTGTAATGTGGCTTATAAAGATTTTATTATTCTGAAAAGAATTGATAACAAACATACATAAATATATAACAAAGACATTTACCTCAAAAGAATAATTAATTACAAGATATTTAACCACGTTAATAATAAGCACTTAATCATAATTAAGGAAAACATAGTGGTAACGTGAATAATAAAACATAAATAATACATAGGTGGCGCCATATATTACATATATATATATATATATATAATTGATGACACGCATGCATAAACGGGTACGAAAATCAAAAAGAAAATTGTACAGAAATAGTGTTACCGGTGTTTGATGAGTGGGGTAGAGTAATGCGGTACAACAGTCTAGTCTCAAGGCTATAGACGATGGGATACGCGAAAATAATAACACGTGGCGCGTGGAGAATTACTAACAACAAACATACATGTGATACTAATATAAGCGTGTTAATAATAATAATTATACTTAAATAACATATGATCAAAACCTGAACATTAAATATATTTACTTCTCAAAGTAAAGTTATCGACAAAAATATACGTGACATTTTTACTTGATTTACAGTTCAATTGATACTTATATTATGCAATATACATATTCTATTCATTATATTTGAATATTTTTTTTAATTAATACATAATTTCAAGTGATTAAAAAAATTATCAAAAAAAAATGGTAAGTATGTTCGTAGACAAGTAAAGGCTTTAATTGAAGAAATGACTACAAAAATGTTAACGTCAATATGAATACAATTTTTATTAGTATAAAACTACTTATTAATAATGTTTATTAATGTGGAAATATCTAACTTACTAATTGTGAAAGAAGTTCTAATAAACTGATGAACCTGAAAGCTTTTCATATATGAATGGTTAAATACTCTTTAGTCTAATATACAGATGATCCATAATGTTTTTTTTAAATCTAATAACTTTTAATCTACTAAAAATTTTGCATTACTTTTTTTGTGATCTTTACATTATTAGATTACGTTAAAATTATATTTCTTATTATTTGATTTTTAATAATATAAAAAATATGTTACTGTTTTCAGTATTTTAATAAAATAATATTGTTATGTAGCACAAATGGATACTGTTCACACTGATGCACATTTTTCATCCATGCTACCAGAATTTTTAACTCAACTTCATGTTTGAAATTTATTCTATTAACTTTCATCCGCTTGCGCCTTCTAAAATGACATTACTGCTCGCATTGACGAAAATTTAGCGTGAATTTTTACCATTTCCATGAGCTTTTTTTAATTTAACATGCATGTTTTTAAATAATTAGAACTAATAAACTGTAACACAGTATTAACAAACAATTTTCCGCTAAAAATATTTATTTAAAAAATAAGAGAAACTTTTAAAATGTGGTTTAAATAATATTTTCATTATTTCAACATATAATAGAATTATATTTATAAAATACTAACTTATTTAATTTTATGCATTTAAAAAAAATAAAAATAATAATCCCTTTTTGGTAACATAATAATATTAATTTGGCAAAAGGTAGTAACCCTAGCATTGAATATTTATCACATCTATCACTTTTTCTTTTTAATGAAAAAAATTATACAGAAAAATAGTGTAGGCGCCGACTGGTGAGCGGGGTGGGGTGAATGCGTTACGACGGTCTAGTCTCAAGGTCATAGACAACGGGATACGCGACATAATAANCGACGGGATACGCGAAATAATAACACGTGCCGCGTGGAGTTACAAAATTACAACATACATGTGAAACTAATATAAGCGTGTTAAAAACAATATTTGTTATAATACATAGAATAAGAATTAACGTTACACATTTCCAATCCACGTATTAAAATACTTGTAACTATTCATTTTAAAATAATTGAATTGCTAGAATCAAGCTATTTTGCAATTATGAAAACAAAATTATTAAAAACAAAAATAAAATTATGATTTTAAGTTATAAATAAACTGATAATATCGTGTAATGTTTTTTTTTTTTTTTTGATACCTTTAAATGCTTGTAATATAATAGTTTGATAATTATATTTTATTGCATTGATTGTTTTTTTTAAGAGCATTTTATTGAAATACTGCAATCATTTTTAAGGATATATAGGTATCGATTCTGAGATAGTGAGACACGAGGAAACAGCGAATATTAATTGAATTTCAATTTATGAGAGTTATCTTTTAAATCTGTTTCCGCATGTATACAAATACTAGATAAAAAATTAAATCTCAAATACCTCCTAAATTGAAGTCCTCGGCGTTTCTATCAATATTGATACCATTTAAATTGTTTAAAATTTCATTCACTTTGAAAGCACTAATTTCACCATTTTTATTAACATGATCCTCAAAATTAACAAGAAGCAGTTGTGTGTAATAAAATGTTTTGGGATACTTTTCCTAAAAAATTCAATGTTGAGTTATTTATTGGTTTAAAAGAATTATTAAAATTAATTAATAAATATTTATAAAAAATAAAAATCAAATTAAGGTATGTATGTAAATTTAAAATTAAATATATTTTTTTTAATAGTGTTAATAGTGAATTTTTTAAGTACTTATCTTAATCTTAAGGTCATGGGTTCGAGCCCCACGTTTGGCGCCAATTTATGTCGTACGTCGATTATACCCCGATATAACACAATAGTAGTACATAAATTAACTAATATTGTGCATATACAAATATATGATGCATTAATATCAGCAATAATTTTGAAAAGTTAATATCTACAAAAATACTGGTTTCAAAGCTGTTATCGACTAGCGATTTTCTATAAAATATATATAATATTTAAAAAAAAATTGTATATTGAATAATTAAATTAAAAAAAAAAATTTTACCTCATTTTTACCTTACCTCATTTGAGACATTTAACATTTCACGTAGTAAACTTTTTAATGGTCCATCATTCTACAAAACATTCAAGATTGTTGTTAATATGACTACTTTAAAAATTGATAGATAATCAGAACTGTAATTAATTTTATATCAAACTTATTGAATTATACAAAATTGTATAATGAGACAGAGTTGTATTTATGTTTTCACTTATCTATTTTTCATAAGAATTATATAAACTTTTATATAGTACGTAAGTTAAATATGTCAGTACATAACAATTTTTACACAAATTTATTAGATATATATTATATTTATATAGACGATATTAAAGAATTTCGATTAAATAGGAGAATAACTGAGTTTTAAAAATTTTTCAAAACTTCCTCACTAATTTACATTTTACTTCTAAAAGTTTCTTAAAAGTAAAAGTATTAACAATTAAGTAATGCAGTAAATAAAATTTAGACCATTATCAGCATTAATAATAATGTCTATTTACCTTCACGTGAAAATTAATTTTTTGCAGGAAGATATTTTGATATGTAAATATAAAATCATTTCATTTTTAATTTACTAACCATGGTCTACTAACCAAATGATTTTAAACACAACGCTACCTTTTTGTTTAATACCACATTACAGTAGAGTCGTAATCAGAGAAAAAAATAATATATGGAAACATCCAATTTTTATTTAAACTATATATTTATGAAAGTCATCGATGTTAATAGTATTTATATTCATAATATATTAGTTTACTATCAATATTTTTAGCTTCGATGCGAAGCTCAGAAGGTATTATTTTTACTATGATGAGTTTTTTTTTTAATTTTTAATTTTTTTTTTTTGTGTCTGTTACCACTTTTTTCAGCTCTCACCAAACCGATTTCTTTCAATGATACGTCAAAAGATCACAAATCGTATCTAGCCGAAGATATTACCCTCAAAAATTGAAAAAATTTCCCTTGTTTTTCGTAAATGGGGGAAACCTCCAAAAAAATTACAAATTTAAAAATCGCTAATTTTCGAAATTTTTTCAAATAAAACTGATATAACTTTTTCAAAAATGAACATATCAATATTACTTTTTTTTAGATGCTTGATGTCTTTATGTCATTTGGTATAATTTTTTTATAAATTTGACACTTTACTTGCCCACAGGGGAGAATTCAAAATGACAACTTTTTCAACTTAACTTTTGAAAGTGTTCTGGAAAGTCTGATACTTTATATATATCTTAAATTAAAACTAATGCAATGTTTTTTATTATGAAAAAAAAAAATTTCGGACTTTATTTTGTCTTTACATTGAAAACAGACATCAAATTTAATAAAAAAAAAATACGATTTTTATAAAAAAATTCTTTAAAAAACTTTATAATGCTATAACATTTTGAAAAATGTATGAATCAATAAAATTTTTTTTATGAAATAATATATATATCAATTTTTCATTCGAAATACTTTATCTTAATCAGAATATAAATAACGAAAAAATAGATCATATAGCTTTTGGAATAATCCACCAATTTTTTAAAATTAAATACTATCTAAAGATTGTCATCGAAGAGTTTTTTTTAATTTTAGTTCTTTATCTTTAATCCTGTCATTAGTACATTTATAATTTTATGCCTTACACAATATTTTCAACAATTCAAAATATTTACTAATTATTTTTCGACAAAGTACAGGTTATTTTATGCTTTATTTTATATTTTTAAATTTGACTCTATCCCTTATTTTTTACTCCTTAAATCCATATAATCACAAAATTTTATTAATGAATCATAAAAAATTAACTTTTACATAATGTGTAAGTTAAATAATACCAGTGAAGAAATTAAATTTGAACAATTTTTCCTTATATCTGTAACTCTCACCTCATCTGAAGAATCAGATGTATCAATTTCTAAGTCTTATGCTGGTCCATCATTCTAAAAATCATTCATTTTATTTGTTAATATGATTATATTTAAAATATGACATATATTTAAAAATGTAATTTATTGAATATCAAACATATTTAACAATTTACAATTGTATACTGAGTCAGTGTTGTATTTAAGATTTTACTGATCTATTTTTCACTTGATTCATATGAACTTTTTTAAATATATAATTAAATCATTTTAGTATATTATAATTGTATGTTTTATTATTATCAATGTTTATCATATAATAATCATTTATATTCTTTTACAAACATATGTGTATAAAGGAATGTACTTTAGCTACTAAATAATAGTAAGAATTGTAAAAAAAAAAATAATAATAATAATTATAAATACTTGATTTGACTCATAGTTACTAGTTTCTTCGTCGGAGATGGGCATTCCTGTTAAAAATATGGGTAAGATAATTACATACATAAAACAAAGGAATATTCTAGAACAAAAATAGAAACCCATTTTTAATAATGATTATAATTGTAATAATAATGAAAGTCTAACACTATCAATATAATTTCAATAATATCAGGTTAACGTTATAAATTATTTTTATTATAAAGTTAATTTTTTTTTTTATAAAAGGATTTATTGCATTTGAAATATCTAAAATATGGTAGAAAAAAAATGTATTTTCAACAAATATATAATTAAAGTATAATCATTTTAAATAATACTTGTATGAATCAAATTTATTTGACATAATAAAAGAGTTATACATTTATAAAAATTATTCATAGATTATTGCATGATATTTTTATGTATTTCTTTTCAAATGAAAAAAAATATAGAATAGAAATACCATTTGTTTTAAAAAAATGCAGATTATTAATATAAATATTAATTTTAAATTTAATTAAGTATGTTATTTATTGCTAAAATGTTTTCCAAATTTTATTAATAGTGTATGGTAGAAAATTTGCGTTATAAATAAGATTATTTTTTTGGATTAAAAATATGTTCGCTATTTTCCGATTTTTAATGGAGATATTTTTGAATATTGAATAATTGATTAATATCAAACAATGAGAAAATTTTCAAATATAATTTTAATGAATAAATGAATAAAAAAAAATGTAATGCATGATTTGCGATTATTTACATTTTATCTTAATAGTGTAGGGTTGCAAGTTGATGCTAATAATAAGATTACGAGGGCGTCCAAGTAAATATAATGTTTTAAAACCCAACCGTATGTCTATACGGTAACTCCTGAAGAACAACCCCAACCCAAACCAAAAATTAAAAAATGTTATTATTCATTAATTAAAAATAATATATTTTTAAAATTATTAATTTTTTACAAATTTTCAAAACAAGCTATATTTTTTATTTTATTTCATTTTTTATGATTTATTTCAACTAATACTAGTTCAATGCTATAAAATTCAACTTAATAACTCAAGTCATTTATATTCAAGTCAGTATAAACATTTTAAACGGTTGTAATGAAGCGTTGAAACTTTTAAATTAACAAAGTATAAAAAATTATCTGTTTAATTATTTTTGTGTTATCAATATATTGTTATCACATGTAAAAAATTCAATAATTTTTTAAAAATAATATACCAAAATATTTGTCTTTACATAAGGATATTTTTGTATCTTGATTCGATAACCTCTAATATAGGTTTTTTTTATCGATTTATAGAATATTCTTCGAAAATTCGAGGTCAAAATCTTAAAATGCTGTTCGCCTTGACTTAAATTTTTCCAAATGATCTTACATTTTCAGAATATTATTTTTTTATACTAAAGAAAAAAATAGAAAGGTATCATGTAAGAAATTTCGAAATTCGTTAAATAAGAGCCACCATAATATACAAAGCTCTTTAGTTCTTATAAATCGTTTGATGAATTTTTTTTTAATATTACTTATTTCAATTTGAAATTAATACGGTACTTTTGAAATAAATACAGTATTTTAAATTACGAATAAATAATAAAAGTTATTTTTTTCGATTATGATTCCTGTGGTAATTAGTGGCGTTATAAGGGAGACAACATGGACATTTGCCACAACTTAAATTTTCAGTAGAAATCAGGACCAATAGATCTATACTCATTTTAAATCGCGCTATACCAAGTCATTTAACTGATATCTATGTAACATAGTTAAAATCCAACTTTTTGTTGTGAAAATAAAATTTTATATGATAAGAAAAATATTTTTTCCTCAAAAACATATGATATCATTGTGTTAAGAGTTAATGTTCTCATTAATTATTAAGAAACCTGGCTTAACTCTGATATATTTGATTCTAAATTATGTTTGGATAATTATAATGTTTACCGATGTGATAGAAGTATTTTAATGAGTAATTGTACTAATGGTAGTGGTGTCCTTATTGCTGTGCATAAAAATTTTCATTCACAAATTGTTTCTATCTCTAATTTAAGCATTGAAAAAATTTATATTAGTTTTAGTTGTAATAATGAAAATTTTATAGTTGGTGGTGTATATTTTCCTCCTAACTCTCCTATTCAATCCTACGATACTTACTATAGTTGAAAATCTAGTTTATTGTTATAGCACCCATAGTTTTATTCTTTGTGGTGATTTTAACTTATCTAATATTAGTTGGTCTAATGATAATTTAGATATTTTGTATTCAATGGCTACCGAAAATAGAACTCATCCTATTCCTGAGACATTTGCTTTCTTAAACTTTTATCAAGTTAATAATGTTTTCAACGTGTACAATTCAATGTTAGATCTTATATTTACAAATAAGAATCTCTTTAAAGTTTATATGGTGCATGATCCAATACCAAGGCTTATCATCGACTGTGAAAACGTCGTCGAAATCCAAGTACACGGTAATGCAGACGCATCAGTGCGTGCGTATGGAGCTTGTTTGTACCTTCGAGCAACCAACTGTATGAGCGACGCGTTTAATACCAGTCAAATATTGGATGGCTCCAACCAAACCCAACCTTCCGGGCGGAACACCTTGTCCGTCTCCCGGGATTTAACGAAATCGGGCGTCATTAGGTTACCGGCCAAGGTGGATAGGGAGGAGGCCATGAACCGGAAGGTGTCGACAAAACGTATGAAGAAGTTATTGGTCACGTATTTCGTGAACGAAATATACTTCTTTTTGGATTTCGGTATGACCAGAATCCTTTGGTCGTCGTACTTCAATTCAGTGACAATGAAATGCGCATCGAAACCTGAAAGGTTGTGCAAGAAGCACGGCACAAAATTAACCGTCTTCACTTTCAGGTTACACGCATTGCACAACATCTCTCTGAATCGGCCCGATAAATGGCAGTGGTCTGCGACTTTGGGGTTGGAATCTTTGAATGCCGTGCGACACAAGTCGCATACCGCTTTCTCCCCGTGCCTGCGCACATCATCGATAGTCATTCGGATGGAAACGTTGGTTTTGCGCAACAATTTAGAAATTTTGCGCGTCACTTCAGTTACAGCCATCACAAATGCCTTGGCAACCTCTTCGCGATCCTCGGAGCCACGGTATATCACCGGTGATTGCGATATACCATAACGTTCGAGGAGCTCGGAGGGCACATCGTCCGATATTTTCACCATGAACCCATAGATCATGGGATGGTGAATGTGCACAGTCCTAGTATAGGCACCCATACGATCGTCTGTTTGCTCCAGTAAGGCTTCAAAATCAGCGTAGATGACGAACGGTAACCGTTGCATCTATACTCACGCGTCAAATTCGACCTTACTACCCTCTGTCGGCATAACAGATAAAATAGGTTTATTTTTGCCGCATATCAACTTGTGTTGCTCCAACGCTTGTTGACCCCTAAGAATATGCTTTTGAGGCATATCATCAAAGTTGGTGAAGCAACGTTTGCAAGTTTATATGCGGCATTTGTGATTAGTTTTTTTTGGCTGCGCACTAGCCTCAAAAAATCTGAAATGTACACGTTAAGTGATTTTTCAGAGTCGCTAATATATAACAGGTCAAAATGATTTTACTGCTCTTGGTCGGTGACTCTTAGAGGATACACCAACCACTTCATCTTAACGTCGTCTCGTTTCAAGCCGTATACATTGACAGACACGTTAGGATATCGTTGCTCAAATATTTTAATTTAGGACACAGGTGTGGGGAATGTCAACCCCGTGAAATCATATCTGTATTCCTCGTTAAAATATTTTCGATCAACGCGATATTTGTGGTCTCCCTTGACGTGTCTCACCAAAATGGATCACTTGAAACAAGATTGATCGATATTCTGCGAATTGATGATTGCTTTTCTTTGTTTAATCTCTGGTGGGACAGTAATATATGATGAGCCGGCGAGGGGCGTATACTTGTATACGCTGTGCATAAGGCCGTCGATATACGTTAACGTGAATCCTGTTATGAATACTTAACTTAGTTTTATTATTGTCCCACAATTGTAATAACAGATTATCATAAATTGAATTGTAATTGAGGTCAGCCTAAAAGAATGTGTTTATAAAGTATTTTTTTCGGAATTGCAAAACCGGAAAGTGGGCCGACTGCGACTGTTGGAATTCAGAGCATCGTTAGTCATTTGACAACTATTGTGCGATTACTATTACTTTTATTTTAATAAACTAATTAATTATTCGGCAATACTATTTTATTTTATTCTATTTGTTACTCTCGTAACATTAATTTTGGTGGCAGCGGTGCGATACCGAAGAGACTGGTGGTGGAATAATTTTAATTTTTATCATAAAAGTTACTAAGTACGCAAACAATAGTCAAATAACTCATCAGAAACTCCAGAATCTCAAGAAAAGCATTGAACTCAAAATACAGAAAATCTTCAAAAATCAAACAACTTCAAGAAAATCAAATTAAAAATAAGATAAAATAATAATAATAAACAACAAATAAAACTTGTTTGTTATATTTAATACAATTAACGGTTAGTAATTTCTACTGTTATTTCGTTCACTATCAACGTATATACTTTCGCCGCCGCCCGAACTCATATATATATATATATATATTTTACAAAAATATTAAAAAAAAAATTCACTAAAAACCCACTGGTCAAGTTTCTCCGCGTGACCAGTTTCAGAGCGTAGAACATCAATAAAGAAATATCAATCCAACCCAACCAAACTATCAACACATCATGTTTATGGTGGTGAATGTCTTATTACTGTAAGTTTTATTTTGTAGTTAATTTATTAAAAAAAAAAAAATAATAATAATAATAATAATACATTTATGTATATAGATAATATTTTTCGTTTTTAAGTGTATTCATTTATACGTACATACATATATATATTTTTTTTAATAAATAAGTATCAGAAAATCTTGGGGGTAAATTAGTTAGTTATTTATATATTTATATAATTTACATTTATCTATTTTTTATTCATGTTTATTATTTAATTATCTTTTGTGGGATCAGCTCAGCTTTGAAATTTAAGATATTATTATAAGTATTGTTTATGAGTAATTCTAGAAGTAGAAGTAGTAGTCCTATCGACGACAAATCAGTTGATCCTGATTTCAAACCAACCTGTAGTACTAAAGTATCTGTTTCAAAACATCCTTCTCGTAATTTACGTTCAACTTCGTCGTCTAATCCTCCTATAGAAAATTTATTAACTAAAGGTGATGCTCTTCTTGAATCTTCTTCTGAACTTTTAAATACAACTTTTGGTAAACTAGGTGACACCGACAGTTTTTTAGGTCAGTGTAGTCAAACCTTGTTAAAATTAGAGCAAGTCCAAAATCCAATTTCTGATTTTAATCCAATTGTTCCTATCAAACAGAAATCTATCGTACAGTCTCCAGAATTTCAGTCTTTATTTATCGAACCGAACCTCAATCAACCTCTTCCCCTACCTCGTGAAATGGCCAACAATCAGATAAGTCTAGAGGCTGCCCTACGTCTATTACCACAGTCGTTTGATGGTACCAGTTCAGAGGATCTTGAAATATTTTTAGAAAAATGTGAGTTTGCCATAGAGTGCGCAGACTCAACAGCACAGGAAAAGCTTCTTAAAGGTATTCAAGTACGTCTATCCGGCAAAGCTAGACAAGCAATCAAATTCAAAGAAATCCAATCGTGGACTGACTTAAAAAATACTCTAAAATCCACTTTAGAACCACAGAGGACAACTACTCATCTCTATCTAGAGCTATATTGTACCAAACAGGCTCCTAATGAAGATGTTATTTCTTATGCCAATCGTGTAGAATGTCTACAATCACAAATTTTAGAACAAGAAACAAATGGAAAAAGCACTGAAGCAGCTACCGCCCTTGAGCAAAGCCTTAAAGCTCAAACAGTCCAAGTGTTCACCGAAGGTTTAAATAATCTTAAAGACTTTATAAAAGCTCGTAATCCACCAACATTAGAGAAGGCTATTCAAGCCGCCCGTGAAGAAGAGCGTGTCCGAAAATCATGGCACGAATCTAGGAAGTTGACCCCTACAACAGGAGGAAAGTCAAAAGTTATGTGTTTTAATTGTACAAAAATTGGTCATTTAGCAAAAGACTGCAGGTCTACTTCAAATCACACGCATAAATCATCAAATTTTATTAAGCCTAAATCTAATTTGCAAAGCTATCGTCCTAACTTGGCTCACGTTCAAATGGTTGTGTGTCGTTATTGTAAAAAATCAGGACACACTTTAGAAGTATGCAGAAAACGCCAATGGGTTAACAACAAGAAACAATCACAATCAACACCAGAACCACAGACATCTAATGCGGGAAACGAGACACGACAGGCAACTTTCGGCGGAAAACCTGTCAGCAGCATCAAATTAGCCGATCTCTCCATTTTACCGCAAAATTAGATAACCACCATGTTGTCTACCCAATTCATCAGACAAACTCGGGCACTGCCAGACTTCTACTTGATTCCGGTAGTGACCTAAACCTTATTAAAGTATCATCTCTTAAAAGTAATGTGATTTTTTATGATCACATAATATATCATTTGAAGGGCATAACTGACCAACTAGTTATGACATTAGGAATGACTACCTTAACTATACAACTAAATAACCAATTCCTTCAAGCAGAGTTCCATTTAATTCATCCTGACTTTCCCATACCTCATGACGGAATCCTAGGAAAACCTTTCATAGTAGGACATCAGACTCTCATAAATTATGGAACCAATGAATTAATCATTCCGAATTCAGCCGGTATTGTTATCTCTCCTCGATCAGAAACTCTTATTACCATACCAGCTTCGACTATTAAAGAAGGCACCATGCTCTTAATTCCTTCTCAGCCAATTAACGAAAACCTCGTAAGTGGAAATGTCGTAACTCAGGTCCAAGGCAATCGCGTATTACTTTCTATTTTAAATCCGTCAGAACAACCCGAACATCTTCAGATACCAAATCTCGAAAGTCTTAATTACGAAGAATATCTAGAAGTATCTATAAATATTACGCAGTCACAATCCCAAAGTAACTTCGATGGAAGCAGAATTAGTCGACTTAAGCAAGCTCTTCGTACTGACCATTTGAACAATGAAGAACGAAATTCATTGGAAAGCATTTGCAGTCAGTTCTCCGACGTATTCCATTTAGAAGGGGATCCAATTACGCATACTACAGCGGTATATCACGAAATTAAAACACCTGATAATGTCCAACCGATAATGGACAAGCCCTATCGACTTCCTTACAAACACAAGAATGAGATTAATGAACAAATAACACAACTCGAGAAAGAGGGAGTTATAGCTGCTAGTGAATCTCCATGGAATGCGCCATTATTAGTAGTACCAAAAAAACCAGACATATATGGAAATATCAAATATCGCGTCTGCGTTGATTTTCGAAAAATCAATCAGGTCTCTCAAGGAGATGCCTATCCTCTTCCTAACATCACTGATATCCTAGATCAGCTTGGTAAATCTCGCTATTACAGTACTCTTGATCTAGCAAATGGTTATTATCAAGTCCCTATGTTACCCGAACACCGTGAAAAAACCGCTTTTTCGACTGACAAAGGTCATTTTGAATTTATTCGTATGCCTTTTGGTTTGAAAGGTGCACCAAGCACATTCCAACGCCTGATGAACAAAGTTTTAATTGGCATAAATGGAGTAAAAGCTTTCGTTTACTTAGATGATATAATCATATATGCTAAAAATTTAGACGATCATTCTCNATAATCATATATGCTAAAAATTTAGACGATCATTCTCAAAAGCTCACAGAAATCTTTGATAGACTTAGAAAATATAATCTAAAAGTACAACCTATTAAATGTGAATTTCTCCGCAAGGAAACTCAATACCTAGGTCATGTTATTACAGACCAAGGTGTTAAACCTGATCCAAGAAAAATAGAATGCGTTCAAAATTTTCCCGTACCTAAAAATGTTAAGGAAGTTAAGTCATTTCTTGGATTATCCGGTTATTATCGACGATTTATTAAAAATTATGGGGAAATTGCGAAACCTTTGACAGCTCTCTTAAAAAAGGATGTCCCATTTACTTGGAGTGACCTTTGCCAAGAATCTTTTCAGACGTTAAAATGCGTATTAACACAAGCTCCAATTCTTCAATATCCTGACTTTGAGAAACCCTTTGTCCTCACTTGTGATGCTAGCAACTATGCCGTAGGTTGTATCTTGTCTCAAGGTCCTATAGGAAAGGATTTACCTATAGCATTCGCATCCAGAACATTAAATAAGGCAGAACAAAACTACAACACCACCGAAAAGGAACTAACAAGTATTGTATGGGGTGTAAAACAGTTTCGCCCTTATCTTTTTGGTCAGAAATTCACAATTGTCACAGATCATCGTGCTCTCACGTGGTTATTTAACCTCAAAGATCCTGGGTCCCGGTTAACCAGATGGAGATTAAAACTAGAAGAGTATCAATACACAGTGCACTATAAAAAAGGATCACAAAATACCAACGCTGATGCTTTGAGTAGAATCCATCAGGTAACTACTCGTTCAACAAGTAAATCAGTAACCGAATCGATGAATTCAGAAAATCCAGAACATTTACGAAATCCAGAATATTCCGAACACTCATTAACTCCAGAAAATTCAGAACATTCACTAACTCCAGAATATCCAAAATCATCTTCATTTTCCAATATTAATGAAACCATCACAGAATCTCCGTGTCAATACGTATTGAACAATATCAGCCATTATTCTAATCTTCCTAAAAATATAGTAGAAACCCATGGGAAGGTGTTGAATGCACCCTCAGACTATCATCTGGCAAATTTTGTATCCAAAGATCTCAAGTTATCAAAAGGAATTGCTTTAGATTTTCGTCGACAATTTGGGCAATTATCTAGTCTGCGGAAACAAAACAAGAATGTTACTGAAATCGCTTTTCTCAAACAATCCAATAGATTTATCCTCTACATAATAATAAAAGAGAAGATTTGGCAGAAACCAAAATACGAAATTATTTTCACTGCCCTACAAAATCTCCGAGAATTTTGTCATGTAAATCATTTAGATAAAATAGCTTTACCTAAAATAGATACTGGTCTAGATTGGTTAAATGTTCGATCTATCATAAACTATATCTTCAGAGACTCTAACATTCACATTCTTCTCTATTCTCTAGTTGAATACTCATCAGAACAAAAATCTCATATCATTCAAGAATTTCACCTAAATCCCTTAGGTGGTCATCAGGGTATATCACGAACTATCAATAGATTAAAGAAACAACACTCATGGATCGGTATGAATCATGACGTGGCTGAGTTTATAAAAAAATGTACATCATGTCAGAAAAACAAGACTACAAATCGTCATGTAAAAGCACCGATGGTAATTACTACTACCTCTTCAAAGCCCTTTGAGAAAGTTTTTATGGATGTAGTCGGTCCTCTTCCACGTACACCTCATAACAATGCCTACATCCTAACTCTTCAAGATGATCTTACAAAATTTTCATGGGCTGTCCCTATGGAAAATCATGAAGCAAACACTGTTGCTTATCATTTTGTAACCAAATTCATATGCTTACATGGTATCCCTCAGAATCTCGTTACTGATTGTGGCACCGAATTTCTTAGTGATGTGTTTAAAGAAACATGTCGTCTACTGAAAATAAAAAAAACATCTACAACTCCCTATAGGCCGCAGAGCAATGGAAGTCTCGAGAGAAGTCACCGGACTTTAGGTGAGTATCTTCGACACTTCGTAGATAAAGATCAGCGAAACTGGGACACTTATGTTCCATTTGCTATGTTCACTTACAACTCAACAACTCATTCTGCCACGGGATACCACCCCAACGAACTTTTATACGGTTATGAAGCCCAAGTCCCAACATCAATTACCCGAGAACCGGAACCACAGTATAATTATACAGACTATCAATTCGAATTAAAAAGAAACATGCAAGAAACTCATTATATTGCCAGAAAAATNGAAACATGCAAGAAACTCATAATATTGCCAGAAAAAGATTATTAGAAAAGAAGCAGAAATCTAAAACCTCCTATGACCAAACTCAATTCCTTCCCACACTTCATATTGGTGATAAAGTTTTAATTCAGGAAAAGGCTAACAAAGGAAAACTGGCTCCTAAATGGTTAGGTCCTTTTGAAATATTAGACACAAAAGCTGATTCAGTAAATATAGTTATTAACAAAAATGGCAAACGTCAAACACTCCACAAGAACATAGCTAAACTCTTTCATGAATAATAATTAACAAATAATCATTATTGTTTGTTACAGAATGGTTACTCACTTCTCTCAATATTATGCAGAAAACCTAAAAGCGTTCATAAATATCACTGAGTTCAATCAAACGTCCGGTCTGTATTACGAATCCTATGGTCCCCTCAGAATCTCCCAGAGTATCTGGCAATTTATTTCCTACCTGGATTTAAAGAACTACCGGCAACGTCATTCTTTAATCTTAGGTTATTACAATCAAACGGTGCGTCACTGTCGGGACGCATCAGAAAATTCAAAAGATATAAAAATAGCTACAGTCTGTACCCAATTTGTTCAAATTACATTACCTTATTTAAATGAAATAGAATTCAATCATATTACTCTTTCATCTATGTTAAATCTGAAGGGGAATAGCAGTTCTCTTTACTCCCGACAAAAGAGAGGTCTAGCAAATTTCGTTGGTAGAATAGCAAATGTTTTATTCGGTGTATGTTCCGATCAAGATGCTGAATATTTTTATAATAAAATCAGCGAACTTCAGGAAAATAAAGAAAAAATTCTACGACTATCCAAAGAACAAATACACATTATGAAATCCGTAGTTCATCACACATACAATTCCTCACTACATCTAGATCAAACACAACAAAATATGTCCCGAAATATACAGAAACTACTATCGCAAAGTCAAATGAATGCTGATAAAATCAATTTAGTAGAATTCATTTCTACTCTAGCTGAACATACAGCCACCATAACTCTACTACTTAGCCAATACAGTTGGGAAACTCAGAACCTCCTTGCTATAGTTAACTCAGCTCTAAGTGGTCGATTACATTCTAGTATCCTACCTCCTAATATCCTACTTAATGAATTGAAAGAAATCCGTCTTAGTTTACCATCAACCCTTGAACTCCCAGTTTCTATCTATTCTACAAGTCTAACTGATTTGTTCAAGATAACTACTATTGATGCATTATATATTAATTATACTTTGATTTTTAATTTAAAAATCCCTTTATTGTCTAATTTAGATTTTAATTTATTTCACCCCATATCCTTGCCTATACCACAAGGAAATCAAAATTTTATTTTTATTGTAACCGAATCTAAGTATTTAGCTTTAAGTAGAAATAATGATTATTATTTTTCTTTATCAGACCTTCAACTTTCAAATTGTTTTGATTTAAGTAATTTTAAATTGTGTAAGTACTCTAAAGCACTATATCGTCATTCCAAAACAAAAAATTGTGACGTAAATCTATATTTTAAACCTAATTATCCAATTGTCAATTGTAATCTTAAGTATCGTAAATTGTTCATTCCCATATATCATAAATTAGAAACTCAAAACTCTTGGTTATATGTGACTCCTACAGAAACTCATATGACACTCAAATGTAATAATGTACAGAACCTCTTTTCTATTAATACCATTGGTAAAATAACAGTGGATAAGTCTTGTACTGTGAGTACCGAAACTTCAGTATTATTACCATCTCAAAACATTATTTCTGTTTTCTCCCAAGACTTTGTTCCCGAGAATCCTTTAGTTTACATGAATTCTAATATAACTAATAAAATTTCTAAATATCAGCCTGAACCGTTAACAGAAAATAATTTCATTCAAGATTTGAATCAATTAGCAGATGACTCAATAGATCTCAATAATCTTGAATCCACAATAGCAGAGTCTTCCGATCATTTCATCTTAAATACTCATATCCCATTTCTTTACTGTCTCTTTCTAATAATAATAATTCTAACTTCAAATGCATTGTGTAAATATAAAAATACCACCCGACAATATAAACCAGATATCGCACAATGTACAAATTGCAATGAAAGTATGGTCTGAAGTCTTGTTAATTTAATTATTTTATTGTAATTTAAGAGTATTATATGTAAGTAGTATTTCAAACACTACTTCCATTTAAGGGAGGGAGTGTTATGAATACATAACTTAGTTTTATTATTGTCCCACAATTGTAATAACAGATTATCATAAATTGAATTGTAATTGAGGTCGGCCTAAAAGAATGTGTTTATAAAGTATTTTTTTCGGTATTGCAAAACCGGAAAGTGGGCCGACTGCGACTGTTGTAATTCAGAGCATCGTTAGTCATTTGACAACTATTGTGCGATTACTATTACTTTTATTTTAATAAACTAATTAATTATTCGGCAATACTATTTTATTTTATTCTATTTGTTACTCTCGTAACAATCCGTTACCCCTACCCAAGTATGCGTCTTCCTCGGCGAGCATAACCTCAAAATCTTCATCGACCGCACACCCGATATCCGTATCAGATAGCAATGCCTTAGTCCCTGTCTTGAAGGCACGGTCTTCGGACGGTACTTCCGATCGCGGTATGTGGTATGAGGTCTCTAATTTGAGATTGTACTTGATCGGACGGTTACCGACAATTTCAGCGAGTCTGGCGACCAGCTCGGGTTTAACGGCGCGCAGAAAATCGCGATAGCTTGCGAAATTTTCCACGTACTTCCGATAAAACCAAACGGCCATAATAATTCGAAGGATTATGTAACTCTAAAGATAAAGTAAAACAAGTTGGAAAATTGGGAAATTATAAACTACAATGTGAAATTTGAATAAATATTACGTAGAACAATAAAAAAACATATTATCATTATTAAAGAACATCTAAAAACATAAATCAAGAAATTAATAAATCTCCTGTAGCTGATCATTTTTTCACACTCCATTAACCTTTTATTAGGTAGGTCGGGTCTATCAGACCCGAGTATTTGAAATATCGATAAGAAAGTTATATTGGTCATACTGTAATACTTGATATCTTCAATTACTGTAGTCAATATACCTATCAACTATTTGTTATCACAGTTAGTATTTAGTTTTCATTACCAGTATCATTTAATTCAGTTAGGAATCTAAATAGGTCTGTGAGACCCAACCTTTTCACTCATGTAATAAAAAACACAAGATCCGGTATAACGACTTTTTCGGATTCCATCGATTGTAACTATTTTGTAATGCTCATTTTGACATAATTCTTTAATAAATTAAATAAATTACTACATATTATAGTTTTGGTATAAATATGGCGGCTCTAAATATAGAAGATATCGATAAAATATTAGAGGAACCTATGAGTGACTATGGTTTTGGTGATGAATGGGGTGATTAAAATGTAGATCCGGAATTTCAAATTGACAGTGACCACAATACAGACTCCGAGGAAGACTGCAACACCTCCAAATCTCCCCCATAATGATGATAACATTTAAAATGAAATGATCGAAGCTTTTGAAACAGTAGAAAATGAAATAAACTCTTTGGGGCACAAACGAATGTATTTTACGGGTAAAGACCAAAAAACTAAATGGAAAAAACAAAAATCAAATATTCAAGTAAGAACTCGTTCTCATAACATTATAACGCACCTACCCGGCTTAAAACAAGTAATAGGAAAGAAGAGTTTACATAAAAAACCTATTTCTTTCATTAGTAAAAGAAAGTTTAGTACAGAGGGCTCAGAATAAACATTTGCTAATACTATTGAGGCAGTCAGCAAAACGCCAAAGTGGAACTAAAGAATGTACGCAGTTTCTCACTAAAGGAAAACGAGGAAAGTACCATTATTGCAAAAGTGACAGCAAAACACAATACTATTGTGAAAACTGCCAAAAATGGTTATGTATTAAACACGAAAAATTTGTCTGCGAAGAGTGTTTTTCAGAGGTACATAATTTATAAAATATTATATATATTTTTTTTAAATTTTATAAGAAACTGTTTTTTTTGATATATATATATAAATATATTTTCTAATATTGGTTATTGTTACGTATTGATAAATATTATATAAATTAGTAGTGGGGATTGTCCACTACTCGCGAGTGTGATCACTGACACACACATTATTAACAATTATATTGTTTCTCGATAAAGACTTATTTTCTGTTTAACTATTTGATGACTACTCAAACTCTCGTGATACTTCCCCCAAATGTGCACTTTGTCAAGGAAACCACCCAGCCAACTACTACAAAGGCTGTTTAGTCTACAAAGAACTTCAACATCGTAAGAAACCCTCTTCTAATAATGTATTTCTGTCAAATAACTCTAGACTTAAGTCAAACGTTGTACAAACTAGCCACCCAGAAAATGGCACCCCCTTAAACGATTCTCGTTCATACGCTCAGGCTACCTCCGGGCAACGCTCAATTCATCCTTCTCTCTCCTCACCTGACATTTATAAAGTAATGACTAATTTTCTTTAGGATTTTAAATCTCTTATAAATCCTCTAATATCTCTCCTTACTAAAGTAATATCCTCTCTGTTAGATAAAAAAAAACTTAGCACAGTGAGGTCGTGGCATAGTGGGGACGTTGCATATGTAATATTATATTATTACATATAATATTAACATATAATATGATGTTATCATTTGTACATGTATGTCACATATCATGATTATACAAGATCACCAAAACAGGGTTTTCTTATTTAAGATATAAAATAACCCTTTACTTATACGATAAAATCTCCTTCTTGTAGAAATTATTAAGTAACGCCTACACGCAGAGACCCCATTTTAATTAACCAATTAAAATACAAAGCCTCAGCTTCCAGGATCACGGTAGAGATCGCTGGGCTACCCCCTTCAACTATAAAAAGCCATTTTCCCCCATCTAAACCAGTTCTTTTGACGATTTTAAAATACACAAAATCTACGACACTCTACACAAGATTTCACTCTCCGGGATTTTTTAATTAATTTGGACTTAGAATATTTTTCTTTAAAACTAAATGACACTTAGAAATTTTAAAGTGAATTTTGTTTTGGTGAATCTTTTAATTAAATTTAATTTGTTCAATCATTAATAATATTTTATTTTTCTTGTTGTGGAAATAAACATCAAATAATATTTTAAAAATTACATTTTTTAAAATTATTTTATTTTAATAATAAATCCAACCTAAATTTAGATATTCATTTAATAATAAAAATTTATTGTGAGCTTTTCTTATTGGGTAGCTAGTCTCGTTGCTAATGTCTTTGTTTTAACAAACATCGCGCCGGCAGACAGAGTAAAGGTTGCAACTAGACATTGTTCTAGAATTAGGTATATTAGGTTAGAATATATTTGTAAGCCTATGCGTATTGGGTAGCTAGTCTCGTTGCTAATGTCTTTGTTTTAATAAACATCGCGCCGGCAGAGAACGCAGAGAAACTTACGAATATATTTGCAGTGTTTAATTTTTGTCTTGGTGATTATTGTGCCGCATTCTTTTAAGGTGCTTTTTTTTAGCACTGGGACACATTGGGCCACCACAATTCCGCCTTGATAAAATTTTTACATAGATATAGATATTTCTGAATCTTGTTTTGGCCAGGCCAGAGGAAAATTTAAGAAATATTGGTATCGATCTCTCAATAAAATATACTCTCTAAAAAATACTTATTTAACAGACGTAAAAAAATCAATAAGTAAAAAAAAATTATAATTGTATTTATAATAAAATATAGAGTGTTTAGAATCATTCATAAGTAAGACCAGTTGTAGACTTTGTGTAATTAAATCATATTATTTAAAGTCTTGAATCGTTTTTTTGTAAGTAATTATATAGACTATATGACGTATAGTGTAAATCGTATACCGTAGTACGTTTAACGCGGAAATCAACACTGGATTACTTGAAATATTATTGTATTACATAAGACGTAAGGTAAGTACAATTTAATCTATGCTTTCGAACCTCCAACAATCTATTGCGTGATAAACTATTAATAATTAATGAGAGAAATAATTAATAAAAAATAAATTTGAAGACAATTAAATCTACTAAAAAACTTATAATAAATAATAAACATAATAATTTACTAAGTACAATCCAATTTCTTTTTATATTTAACCTATACATTCTCTATATTAATAACTCTCTATTTTTCTCGTTTCTTTTTCTTTTTCTTTCTTTTTATTTTTGGTTTAGTACACATAGTTGGGTCCAGTATAGATTTAATCTGACAGTGATTGGATGATTACAAAAGCAACATCAACTTCTATTTCCTTAATTATATCCAGATTAGTAATTTTTTTTACTTATATATTAAATAATTTTTAAAATTAATTATTTTCAAATTATTATTGATTTTGATTTTTAATATGTTAAAAGTAATCATTTTGAACCTACTGTTTTTTGTCCTTTAAAGTGAAAGTTTTAAAAAAAAAAATTGATTACCATAACTTTTAGCTCAACTTGCAAGTTTGAAATTGACATTATTTAATAGAAAAAAATGATATTGTTAAAATTAATATGCAATCAGGAAATTTTATAATTATTATTTACAGTACATTTATCAGTAAAGTTCGATTTTTTTTACATTTTTATCGTAAAAGATCATTTAAATAAAAACCATAGTAATCATTATTTCTAATTAACTTTTGGTGTTTAAAAATATTCTACAATGGAAATATTCAGAATTTAATTAATTTTAATGATTATATATTNAAAAAGATTCTACAATGGAAATATTCAAAATTTAATTAATTTTAATGATTATATATCTAAAAAAAACAATAAAAAAAAAGATTTACTCAATTGAGCGTATTATAAAATTTGATTATAATTGTAAAAATCCATCGTTAAATTCAGGTGAAACTAAAAATCATTTTTTTTTTATTTATGATTTATGTACAGGCCCGCATTTAGGGGGGGCATTGGGGGCATTTGCCTCGGGCGGCAAAAATCTTAATAGGTATACAATTTTTAAAAATTAATTATTTTTATTTAATTTAAAATTTTTTCAAACAGAACAATTTATTTTTATGAAACAAAAATATCTATTTCTAAAAAAAATATTACTTTATTATTTTCTAACTTAAAACGTGTACAAAGATATAAATGTAAAAGAAGATATATCAAAGCTGTATAACAACATAGACTACAGTTAGTAGTTAGATAATAGTATTGATTATACATAGTATTTTTATAATCAACAGCACTATAAATAAAGTAGGCGGCAATTTATTTGATTCATGTTTTTATCTAATTTTAACAAAGTATTGATATTTTCTCCCTTAAACTGGTTTTATGGATGTCGTCGGCCGTTGATAGTCGATTATTATTGGAATACTAAGAAAGTTAAAACACAATAATTTGTCTCATTTTTCACAAAATTACTATCTAATAATGTCACACTAATAATGTGTTGTGTACAGACAGCTCATTGTGTTTAGTACTCGACTACAAGTGACCGACTTAATGTGTTGAGGTGTTTTTTTTTATTTGTATATTTTATTATTTATTAACGTATTAAAATGAGTGATGGCAGAAAACGTTTAAGTGGAAGTGCTTATAAAAAAGTTGCTAAATTAAAATTAGAAAAAGAACAAAAAGTCATTTCTCAAACCGCAAAATTAACTTCATTTTTTGGCAATCAACGACCATAAATCTCCAATTCGCCAAGTAAAATAGAGACTACAGCTGAACAGATTTCAAATGAGTCGTGATAAAAAGTAATTTAAAAATCAAATGTTAACTTTTGTACGTTATTTCAGTTTTATATAAATGAAAAATTTTATATTTTGTTTTGTGAGCCTAATCTTCAGAGTCCTCTTGAAGCCCTAGCAAATGAAAATCAAATAATTGAAAATTCGGAAAAACAATTAATAAATACGTCTTCTATTGCACCAAGGTAAGGCGTACAAATCAAAAAGAATGCTTGAAGCATATGTTATCTCATCTGCGTTAATTCAGTTTTTTATAAATAAACAATTTTATAATTTTTTAGTGAACATCCTCTACATAGTACTTTTGAAACCATGGAAAATGAAAATCAATTAATTGAATATTCGGAATTATTAAATACGCCAACTAAAAAACCCAATCCAACACTTTTTGGGGGGCGGCAAAATTAAGAGCACCGGGCGGCAAAATTCCTAAATACGACCCTGTTTATGTAGCAACATGTTACAAAAAAATTTGAAAAATTATAGACTGGTAGTAGCACACACAAATAGATTTATAAAATTTATAAATTACAAAGTAAAATTATTTACNAAAATTAATAAATTACAAAGTAAAATTATTTACTTTTGTAGTTGAATACTTTTATCATATCAAATCTAATTTGACAATAAATACTTTAAGAATATTAGAAATTATTGATTTTAATTGTTTGTATGGAAAAAGCTGCTTAAGCTACTTTTTATTTGAATAAGGAATATTTTTTCGTTAAGAGTATTAACTTAAATATCATAAACTTAAATTAATCATTTGACGTATCGTTGAAAAAAGTAGGTCTAGTGAGGGTTGGCAAAATAAATCGTATCCACAAAAGAACCACATAGTAAAATAATATTAACATGAATATAAATTTCTTCTCACGAGGGGACACTATAGTGATAGGATCCTTTATATTTATTGAAGTTATTGAATCTAAATGAGATAAATCTCAAATGATTTGAAAATTTTATTCTAACTCAAAAAAAATGCAAAATATTAATAGCAGCAGACGGACTTGAACCTCGTACCGTCAGCATAAAAACACAAGTGTTTCACACCGACTCGGCAACGGTTCATTGNACGCGTGGCGTTTGGAGAGTTACAAACTTACATACAAACAACATACAACATACATGTGAAACTAATAAAAGCGTGTTAAAAACACAAGTGTTTCACACCGACTCGGCAACGGTTCATTACTTTCCCTGTTTGAAAAAATTGGCTTTTTAAGCTAACTCAAATTTAAAAATTACTTTTTCGACTTTAAAAAGCAAAAAAAATTAATAAGTTTAATATCTTATGAACTTTATTCTATGTTAATTAAATTATAAAATGTTCATGAAAGTCAGTGTATTGCTTTTATAAGATATTTTAAGATAAAATAAAATATAGAACCCAGGATTTTAACACAAAAATAGTATATTTTTGAATATAGTAGCCATTTGCGCATAGAAGATAGGCCGTCGGGACAAATTTTTTTTTTTAATTTTATAGTTCATGACAAGCTTTAATTTGACATATGTTTAAAGGACGCAGTATTTCTGGAACATTTTCAAAAGTTAAGTTGAAAAAATTAGTTTTTGTAAAAAAGTTGCTATTTTAAATCCCCCCTGTGAGCAGAATAAGTGTTAGATTTTCAAAAAAAAAATGATACAAAATGAAAGGGAAATATCTAAGGTTTCAATATAAAAAAACATCATTTGATTTGTTAATATTTAAAAAAGTTATAGCAGTTTTAAGTAGAAAAAACATCCCGATGAAAGGTGATTTTTATCGTAAACATTACATTTTTTTTTTAATTTCGACAGCCATTTGCACATAGAAGATAAGGTGTCGGGACAAATTTTTTTTTTCATTTTATAGTATATAACATAATCTTTGATTTCATATATGTTTAAAGGACGCAGTATTTTCGGAACATTTTCAAAAGTTCATTTGAAAAAGTTAATTTTCGTAAAAAAGTTGCTATTTTAAATCCCCCCCAGTGAGCAGGTTAAGTGTTAAATTTTCAAAAAAATGATATCAAATAAAAGGGAAATATCTAAGGTTTTAGTATAAAAAACAATTATGTTAATTTGTTGATTTTTGAAAAAGTTATGGAAGTTTTAAGAAAAAAATGACAAAATTTACCGATTTTTAAATTTGTAATTTTTTTGGAGATTTCCCCCATTTGCGGTGAACAAAGGAAAAATTTAAAAATTTTTAAGGGTAATGTCTTCAACTAGATACGATTTCGGTTCATTGAGAGCTGAGAAAAAGTGGTAACAGACACACAAAAAAAAAAAATACATAATAGTAAAACCAATACTTTCTTAGATTCGCATCGAAGCTAATAATAAATTCAAAGTAAAATTATTTAATTTTGTAATTGAAACCTATTATATAAAATATATCAAACCTAATTCGACAATGAATACTTTAATAACATTAGTAGTCTATATGGAAAATGTTGGCTAAGTAACTTTTTAATTGATAAAGTGGAAATTTTTTCAAGTTTTGAGGGTAATATCTTTAATTAAACAATTAAGTATATTTGAAAGAAATCGGTTGAGAACTGAGTAAAAGTGGTAACAAACACATCATAGTAAAATTAATACCTCTCAGCTTCGATGATAAAAATGATACTTAATAAAAGAAGTTATGTTATTCAAATTATTTTATTTTTAAATAATTTGTTTCCCTAACTCCCTCTACACTATAACTTCAGCAACAAAAAATTATTAAGTTTTCAATTACATTAACACAAATTTGTACTGGTTGATTGTTCAAAATAACTTAACATCATTGATAAATTTATTAAATTCCTAACCCTACAAATAAATAATAAATAATTTACTTTGAACGTAGTCTAAACAAGTTAAAATTATTAAAAAGAAAGAAAGAATTTCAACAAAATGATAATTGTATCAAAAGTTAATAGTGTTGACAGTTAGATATGAGACATATATATTAACGCTTCTGGGCTAGGATAGATTAAAGTATTTTCTAGGGTAAAGCTCGCCTATTCCAAAAATTCAAATTGATAAACAAACAATAAAATTAGGAGGAAAATTGATTAAATCAGACACCTTTCCCATAAATAGTAACATATACTTATGGTTCTTAAGTCGACTATGGAACATTTTTAAAAATTAACTTAAAGACAAAGGGTTATAGAATTTGAAAATTTTAAATTTGTAAAAACCATGATTTTTTTTTAAATTTGTAGTCCAGTTATTTATATTTACTAAAAAAAATACTCTTACAATGATTTGACTAATAACATATGAAAGTTTATATAAATTTATAACAGATAATATAAAAATAAAATATTTACCATTGTTTGAATCTGTTACATAATTGTTTAGGCATAAAGAAAATATCTACAATATATATATATATGAGTTTAATTTATTTGAACAATAATAAACAATACATAGAACATAACAGACATGTGTCCATAAATAAAAGGTTATCAAAAATTAATACAACAATTTGTTAGCCTTAAAAATCTAATTGCACAAAAATAATTAAAATTAAGGTACATTTTTCATTTGGTTAATTTAAGCATCACAAATAAATTATAGAGCAATTTTAAAATTTAACAGATAAAAATTAAGCAACTTCTTTTGCTTCTGGTTGTAAATCAAACCAGCCAGTGAAGTTAATTGAATTTTGATTAACATAATCACTTAAATTCAATATAATTTGACCTAAGACTGGACTATGCCAAGTTTTTTTAGTCAATACAGTTACTTCCAATTGTTTGCTATTCAATTCAGCAATTCCCAAAACATATTCAAATGTCTCTTCAAAAACAGGATTACATTGGTCTTTATAAGCCTACCATAAAAAATAGTTGAAATTAATCATATAAAAAAAATAAAATTCATTTGTTATACTTCAGTTTTGCGTTTAGAATTAGCATTGTCCTTTTTAGGTAATATATAAAGTTTAACATATGGATCTGGAATATTTGAAGGTTCTTTGATGGGCAGATTTCTAATAAATAATTTAACATTAGTTAAACATAACATAGCAAAATAAATAATTTAAATGTAATTAAATTAATGAACTTACACAACTTTATGAACCGTTACATTAAGTCGTTGCCTAACTACACTGTAATCAAAACTTAACTGAATGCTACCCAAAGGACAGTGAGAAGAATCATTTCTAAAAAATAAGGCAATATTAGTTATTACCTATCAACTATTCTCCATTTTATAAATACATAGTGTCTATAGTTAAGTGAATAAGAATAGATAAAATTTATAGTAGTACTAACAGTCCAGATATATCAGAAGATGCATGTGTTTCTTTTATTTCTAGTTCTTGATCTTGTTCAATAACAATAGGTGGTACTTCTAAGTCATCTTCAATAATTGAGGAAGGTCTACTTATAGAAGGCTCATCTATTGAGGGGTTTGTAACAGTAGGGAGATTTTCTGTACTTCCTGAACTATTGTTTGAATTATTTGATTTTGTAGATATTGTTGATGATTGTTTTAATAATAATGGCTTAGTTATTGCATCTTCGTTAGAAAATACTTTGGGCTTTCTATGAAGAAACTAAATACAAAAAAAAAAATTGATAAATATTGATATTTTAAATTAGTACATGTTAAAAAGAACATCTTATCAAATTTAAATGTATTTATTATACATTATTTTATATAATATGATAATCTTGTAATGTGTAAAATGCTGTATAATCATTTTAAACAATAAATGTGTACCGCAATTTAAAAATTACAAGGATCACTGAAATATGATATAACTAAAATTTTTTAAATTGTTCAGGAAACACAAAGAACTAATTATAATCAATGATGAACTATGTATCACTGCTGAGCAATACTTTAAAAAAATAATAATTATTAAATTGATAAAATAATTTATAGTTTTACTTTTATTATATTTTATAGAAAATATAATTTAATATATAACGACAACAAACCTCATTCTTGAAGAAAGTGTTAGTTATTATTACTTAATAAATCGAAAAATAAAAATAATATTAACAAACTTTTTATTTGTTTTTTTTAGTTCAATTATAATTTTTTTTATGTTCATCCTTTTTTATTTTACAAGGACATCAAATTTTATTTCTCAATTAAGAAAATTACTAGTTGATAACAACTTTTAAACCAGTATATTAGAAGTTACTGACATATTTATATATGTGAGAGGAAGAGTATGACTGGAAAATGTTTAGATATAAAAATAGCAGCACCCACTAATCACCTCCAGTTATTACTTTACATTATCAATAATTTCCGAAATACTAAAATCCAAAAGTTGTTTATTATTTATTAAATGAGCAAGTTTATTAGGAGTATTGTCATTTGAGAAATTAAAGTTGATATTATTATAAGGGTAAAGGATGAACATAAAAAAAAATTATAAATAAACAAAAAGAAACAAATAAAAAAATTATTAATATTATTTATACTATTCAATTAACGAAATGGTTCATGACAAGTTAATCATTCAATACATATCACATAAGTTGATATGTATGGTTGATGCTTTGAATGTTTTCTACAATCAAATATTATACTCGTAGATAATTATATACTTTGTTAAAGGTTGCCTGTATAGCAATTGCATATAAATAAAAAACATTTTTTTTGCTCAACAAATATTTATGGTTAGTAATACATTAGCAAATGCAACATCTTTTAGAAAAATTCAGAGATTCAATTCTGACCTTAACTTTATATTACTAATCGTAGTGTATAATTGAAAATAAAAATAAAATTAGAATAATTAAAAAAATTAAAAAGTTTAAATTCAGAATTTATGAGTTTTTCTGTTGAACTAATAATATTTACATTATTATATAATTTCATTTTCTATTATATAAAAAATAATAAATTTCAACTATAGTACTTTACTTTTTTACTTAATAATTACCTTAAGTTGAGCACAAAATACTAGTTTACAATCATGATGTTTATGTTTACTATCGGTTATCAAATCAAAAGGCTGCATTTCTTGTTCCATACTTCCAAAAACAAATAATCTGGTTAACTTGTATTCATAAATTCCTAATTGAACACCTGTTTTCTGGTCAATTACCTAAAAAAAAAATATATATATCAAGTAATATGACAAAAATCAGGCGTAATAATAATAATGTAGTTTAACATTTGAAAAACAGAAGAGAAGCTAACAAAAAAGCACTATCATTAACCTATTATTTTTTTTAAATTTCTTATACATTTTTTAATAATAATTTGAAAAGAAATTACCAATCTTTAGGAAAAATATGATTAAATTCCTATACTTTAAATTATAAAAGATGGAAATGGCAAATACCTTAAATTCTATGGTATCAGTTTCAGGATTACTGACTAAAAAGGTAAAACCTTGTTCAAATACAGGCCGTTCTGTCCGTAACTTTGAAACTGTTATTTGGGATTCTTGGCCTATGGAAATCTTTACATATGGATCAGGCTTACTTTGAGATCTTGCATTCTATAATAAACAAAAGAAATAATATTCATGAACAATATTCTAATAATATAAATAATTAAAATATATAATATAAAAAATTAAAAATATTCTTGCTCTCAACAACATGGTTTTCGTAATAATAAATCTACTGTTACTAATTTAATATTATTTAAACAATTTATCCTTAACTTCTGTGCTAATGATCAACAAACAGATTTTATATATACTGATTTTCAAAAAGCATTCGACAGGATAAACCACCAACTATTAATTCATAAATTAAGAAAAATTGGTTTTGCTAACTCTTTATTGGCATGGTTCAATTTTTTTTAACACTAAGATATCAATATTTTAATTTCTTATCCAATTTCAGTGGATTCTGGTGTTCCATAGGGTGACCATTTAACTCAACTTTTATTCAATCTATTTATCAATGATATTGTTTTTTCAATTAATTTTTTTAATATTCTTTTATTGGTAGATGACTCTAAAATGTTTAAATCTATTAGTTGTTTTAATGATTATATTCTTTTACAAAAAGACATTGATAGTTTTTATAGCCGGTGTATTTTCAATGGGATGTCTTTAATTATTAACAAATGCACTTGCATTTCTTTTACTAAAAAACGTAATTCGTTTCTCTTTAATTATTCTAAATTTAATAATCCAAATTTATTTCATTCTTCTCAAGTAAAAGATTTGGGCATTATTTTTGACTCTAAACTCTTGTGTAACTTTCATGTATTATTCATAAAAAAAATAGCATTCCCTATGTTCGGGCTTATTAAGCGTAATTTTACAAATTTCAATTATCCAATGGTATTAAAAGTTCTTTACACTTTTATTTTATTCGTCCTCAACTTGAGTATGCAATAATAATTTGGGAAACTCATAATAATACAGGCCACCATAATCAAATTGAAAAAATTCAGAATAAAATTCTTAGATTTATTTGTTTTAAATGCAATATATACAGACTCCCCATTCTGGTTATACTGATATTTTAAATATGTTGAATTTAAGTATATTAAAAAATAGATGAATTCAATTTTATTTTTAAACTTCTAAATAATAAGGTAGATGATTCTTTTTTGTTAAATAGCATATCTTTTAAAGTTAGTTGTCATAATGTAAGAAATAAAGATTTATTTTATACTCCTCACAGTTCTAATAAATTCTTATCTTGTGCACATGTTAATATTTTATCAACTGTTAGGAATCAATTTAATTATTTAGATCTTTTTAGTTAATATTAATGTTTTTTAACTATTCTAATTATGTAGTGTTATATAATTAATATTTTTGTTTACTTATTGTATATTATTTGGTTTAATATAGTTATTGTATATATTCTTTTGTTTATTCTATATATAATCAAATTCTGTAGTTATTTTGTGAATTTTGGACTTTTTGTCCGTAAATAAATAAATAATACTTACAGGAAGATTAATAGCAGAATCTATGTACAGTGTTAAAATTGCTGAGCTCATGTTTGTTACACGCAATTCTTGAGTTTCACTTAATGCCTATTAAAATAATAATTTATTACTGTTCAATGTTATAAAAAAAATAATTACCCTTTTCAATGCACTTTTATCAGAAGTTAATTCTAGCCACTGTAATCGAACATGTACCATTCCATGCTTGGTATCTTCTAAATTAACCCACTAAGGAAAACTATTATTTTTTAATAAAAATGTCTATATCAATAAAATAAATGTGATTTTTTATAACCTCAATTCATTTTTAATAGAAAATTTTTAAATGATTGAACTTATATCTAAAAGTAAATTTTACGTTAACATTACTTTGTCTACTTCACCAAGATGAACTGCACCATATACTTCAAACGATATTCTACACAGAAAATATACATAATGTATAATTAAATTCATAATTATAAATTCATATTCTACATAAAATTCAAGTATAATTATTCATTACTTTCCCAGATTTGAGTGTTTCTTTCCAACTATTTCATCTTCATCAAACAACTTAAGTTTCAGCAACTGTCCTCTAGGAGAAAATGATACAAACTACAAAAATAAACATACAATACATAATATAATATTTTAATTGATTTTATTTAGTATTATAAGTTTTACCTCGCACCAATAGTCCCATTTTGGGTTTAAATCATTTTTTATTGTTGGTGTACGGTATTCTTTAGCACCCAAAGTAATAATTACATAAGGGTCTGACTTTCCCTTTCTTCCCATTAAACTCATATCTTTAGCAACCAAATTTTTAGCTTGTACAATGTGTACTCTTAAAACGCCCTATATACAAATAAAAAAATGTATGAAAAAAAATTTCCTAAATAATTAGCTCTCATCAAAAAATGTTGATGATTTATTTAAAATTTTTTATTCAATTATTATTTTTAGATCTTTGATAACAACAGTTGATATATAAGATATTTTTAATAAATAAAAATAATTTTCCACAAAAGGAAATTTTTTGTATGAAAAGGTTTTTATAGAAACAAGTTAGTTTCAACCTTTTACAGAGGTACACTTTAATTTAAAAAAAAATCTTAAATTAAAAAAAACATAAAATATTTACTTCTGGTTCAGGTAACTTCACATGGTGAGTAGGTACATCATTACTCAAAACAATTGGTATTTTATTTGGCAAGACCATTAAGGCTGAAACTTGTTGAGCAATAACTTTACGCAGTACATCACTAAAAGATTTTTGATGAATAAATAAACATTTCTTTAAAAAAATAGGGTATATAAAAATAATTATTACTTTAGACCTGGCATATCTAAAACATCAGCTACTCCAACTAAATCATAATCAATGTCAGGTTGATGCAAGAAAAAAAAATGCATTCCTCCAATCAATGGCGCAGTAGCAATCAATGGTTTCATTATTACTCTCATAATTCCACGCAACTGTTGTAAATATTTGAACAAAAATTTCATTATAATAATAATGATAAATATGTTGATACTAAAGTTTTAAATATAGAAGACATCAAGGTCGCCGGAACTATTTTTTACATGGGAGGGCAAAAATTTAATGACTAGCACTAGGTTCCCTTGATTGTTACTAAGCTTAAAAGTGGGTTAAGCTATTTTTTGGTAGATTTTAATGATTATAGAACAAAAAATTCAGTAATTTATAAATTTTACTCTTAATAATACATATTATTAGCTTCAATGTGAAGTTGAGAACATATTAATTATACCATGATGTGTTCATTTATTTACGTCAAAAGATCACAACTTGTATCTAGTTAAAGAAGACATTATCCTAAAAAATTGAAAAATTTTACTTCATTCTTTGTAAATAGTGAAAATTTCATAAAAATTACAATTTTTAAAATCGGTAAATTTTTGATATTTTTTTTTTCTAAAAATTGTCATAATTTATTGAAAAATGAACAAATCAAAATAATTTTTTTTTATATTGAAACCCTATGCATTTCCCTTTTATTTGATAGAATTTTTTTGAAAATCTGATCCTTTACTTGTCCACAAGAGATGATTCAAAATAGCAACTTTTTTACAAAAAACCCAACTTTTTCAACTTAAGTATTAAAAATGATCCAGAAACACTGCACTTTCAAAACATATGTCAAATTTAAGCTTATGTAATGTACTTTAAATTAAAAAAAAAATTGCCGACGACTTATCTTCTATATGCAAATAGCTGTCGTAGTTAAAAAACATGCTATTTTTGTGTTCAAATTATATTTATTTTAAAATACCTTATAAGGGTTTGTCATAGTAATGAGTTTACCAATAAATATAAAATTTACATGAATCTAACTTACGTTAAATATAAATTTGTACTTATTTTGATAATTTTGACTCTTCAAAGTTAAAAAATTTTTTTTTGAAAACTTGAAAATTTGTATAAAAAGTAGAACTTTTTCAACTTAACATTTGAAAATCTGTGTCTTTTAAATAAATATTAAAATAAAGCTAATTCTAAGTACTAGAAGTTCAAAAAAAAAAAAAAAATTTGTACCAACGAACTATTTTTTATGTACAAATGGCAGTTGAAGTAGAACAAAAAATAGAAGTCAATTTTGCTTTAGGAATAATCCACCAATTTCTTATTTTTAAACACTATCTACAGATTTGCATCGAAACGTTTCTTATGATAGTGATTTTAATCACTGTCAAATATGATCTATACTTGTCTCAACTATGCCGCGACCCCACTGTGCTACCGTTTTCTGATATTCAACTGGAGTTAGGTAAATTCATTAACACTTTTTAATCCTAAAATCTGAATAGCTAAATAATTAAGTATGGTAGTGTTATATTATTTTCCAGATCCATTGTAATTTTTTTTTCAGATCTATTAGGGGGGCATAATGATACTTTTGCTTCGTCGTATTATGATCAGGGGGGCAATTGCCCCCTTGCCATTCTGGGTTCCGTCGCCACTGGAAGACAATTTCCTTATAAGGTTTTATTTTTTTAAATACTAATCATTAGTTTATTAATTTGATAAAAAGGCAATGTGATGTGTAATAATCTGTAAAATCAATATACAACACTACCCTCTCTGTCTCTCTCATTCAAATAATTATAATAATAGAATAACAGATTTGTATGATTAATTTGTTTTCAAATAAGACAAATTTACTTACTTGGAAATCTTTAATCCCACATGTAACACCTTTCACAACAAAAGAAACATCACAATCACTAGAAAATCTAATAAAATTCAAAACAAAATAAAAATCAAATGATAAAAATATAAAGACATTTGATTTTACTTACATTAAGTCAACATCCATCATAATTTGATCACGTGAAATACCCTCATAAACTTTAATGCCCCCAATCTTAGGAGGCTATTTTATAAATTAAAAAACAAATAAATTAAGTTTGCCATTTTAATTTTAAAGAGTGAAATTTTATTATAATTTAGAATTAGTGCTGACTTTAGGTCTTTTAGCACTCCATGCAAGCATTACTTTGTGCACTGTAAAAAAATTATATGATCTTTTCTTGAATAAACAACAAAAAAAAATAACTCATTGCTTAAAATATCATGGAACATCACATTTATCTTGCTGGAGTGCTCTGTGCTATCTTGTATACCTAAAACTAGCACTGTTTGGAATACTCACTATAGAGCCAAGACGCAACTTATCAAATGCAAAACTATTCACATTATATTCCCTCAAGTTTTCAGCTACCATTGGCTCAACAGTTTGTTTAATAGTAGTTTGAGTAAAGGCACTGACTAGTGGCCACATTTGCTTTATCATCTACAAATGATAATTTATAACTGAACTAAAAGAAATTTATTTGATTAGAATTGTTATAAAATTTTTACTTGATTTAACCATTCAGCGCGATGCATATCAGGAAAGAATACCCAAGAAGGTAATTCAGCTACACTTGCTGTTATTAGTTTTTTTTCATCAGCTGATGCAATCATTTGTGCTCGTCTACGCCTTCTATGTCCAACTTCACGCCAACGATCCCGTACAATGGAAACACAAGTCATTATTGGTATTAAAACCCATGTACTGACAGCAGCTACACGCCAATACCCAATTGCATACACAAATGCAGTACTAGCAAAGCTTAGAGCTGCATGTGATATTGTACTAAACAGACTAGAATTTTCCATTTCTTGATTTTCTTTAACAGTTTTCAGTTCATCAACATTTTTCTTAATAGTTTTAGTTACTTTTTCATCTTCAGGGAATAGTTTTTCATAAGATTCCACATTATCAGCCATTTTTAAAATAATATACTATGAATTAAGGTTGAAGAATAATTCACAAACCAAAGTAATTTTTAAAATAGCTGATAATTGTTGATATATAATATTATTTATTGCAGAAGAAGATATAAACTATTAGCATTGAATACCTACAATATTAAGAAATAACACGTTCGGATCTCTATAGTAAAGGTTGTGGCAACATTCACAATTAAGAGGTGGTCGTGATATAAGGCCATTAAACACATTCATCACTCATTGTAGAATGCAAAGCGTCCAAATTCATCGGAATCAGCAATTTACAACATTATCACAAACATAAACGTTTATTTTACAACTAGAGCTTAACAATTCATCGGCCTTGATTAACGGATAAGTAATTGCTTCAAACATTTTTAGGTTAAATGCAATTCGTATAAACAGCTGTTGTGTGTATTCCTGTAGGAATTTAGAAATATTGATATGTTAAAAAACTAAAAATTATTAGCAGAATGATTTGAATCTATTATAAAAGACATTTACTAAAACAGATTGTGTAATAATTTGTTTTTACGTATAAAATATTATTAGGGTCAAGACTTATGCAATTATAAAATTTATTTTAGTTATATCGAGTACATCAATGATAATATATAAAATAAATAGGTGCTCATGTTTGTTTTTATCTACCTTAAACAATATATAATAATTAGCTAATTGGTTGTGGTGAGCTTGGAAGAATCATTCCTATTTTAGAACCAAAAATGCTCCTGTTGGACTGTATATACCTATGATATATCTATTTTTTACGGACATGGGTCACACATTTTTTAGTGAAATAAAAGTACCATATAAAAATTATTGGTTTTAAAAGTGGTACAAAATTAATAAACATGTTTCACAGGCACGGATCCATAAGACATTTTAGGTGGGAGGAGAAGACATTTCACTAAAGTGAGAACTTTTTTTTAGATTACAATTCTAATTTTGGAGACATAGGATCAATACACCCCTCGTATTTACATTTGATGCCATAGATACTTTAAAAACATTTAAGGACCTATTAATATTTTTCAATTCAATAAATATCCAGTATTTAATCATTTTTGTGTGAATAACAATGGAAATGAAAGTAGATGGCAACATAAAGGTAATAAATTACACTAAATTTTTATTTTGCATTTTACTTAATCTTATGTATTTTATCTTAAAGTAAGTAACCTTTTGATAATATATTATTATTTATTTGTATGTTTAGAATTAATAGCATAATTTTATTTATTAAGCTGAGAATGTTAATTATACAATTTGATAATTATTATTTTTTTATTAACACAAATTGCCGAATTTCTATATATTTTCGATTTACAACCAAGTAAGTTCGAAAACAAATGTTATACAATCGAATACAAATTGAAGTAATTTAAAGTGATGATTAAAAAAACGGTAGCACAGTGGGGTCCTGGCATAGTATGGACGTAGCATAGTTGGGACAAGTATAGATGATATCTGACAGTGATTAAAATCACTATCATAAGAAACGCTTCGATACAAATCTGTAATTACTGTATAATTTTTAGAAATTGGTAGATTATTTCAAAAGCAATGATAAATCTTATTCCCTTAATTTTATCCTGATTAGTTATTTGATTTACAATTATAATATATAAATAAATAATAATTATAGTAATTAAGGAAAATGACATATTTAACCTATTTTTTTAATCCTTTAAAGTTGATTTTTGTAAAAGTTTATAATAAAAAAAAATTAATTTATTATCATAACTTTTAGCTCAATTTGCAAGTTTGAAATTGACATAATTGAATAGGAAATTTTATGAGAATTAAAAAAATTGGATCGTTAAGATTAATATGCAGTCAGGAAATTTTATAATTACTATTTATAGTAAATGTATCAGAAAAGCTCAATATTTTTTTGCATCTTTATCGTAATAGATAACTTAAATAGAAATAATAGTAATCATTTCCTAGTAACTTGAAGTGTTTAAAAAGATTGTCTTTTATAATAGATATAAATTATTCTGCTAATAACATTTAGTTTTTAACATATCATTATTTCTATATTCCTACAGGAATATACACAATATATATGTCTAGAGAACAGCTGTTTATACGAACTGCATTTAACCTAAAAAATGTTTGGGGAATTAATAAAAATGTTAATAAATATTTGATCGTTTCTAATTCATCGTGATTATATAAAATAATATAAGAATAATTTTGGTTATAAATTTGTAAACCTATTTGAAATTATCATAGAAAAAAACTTCATAATATGATAATTATAATTCATAATATCAATAATCATTGTTCTATATAATATTATCCTGCTAAAAAAAAAAACAAATAAAATATAGTTTTATACTTTATGTTAGATATTTTAATAACTCAAAAATCAGTGTTGAAAAATATCCTTTTTAAATGGAACTCATTCCAGAATCAGTTCTTCAAAAAAAATAAATCGTTCCCCTTCTTTTTTCCTTTTTATTAAAACAATGTTTAAACAAAAATTCAATATTCTCATGCCACACATCTATAAACCCGTTAAAGAGATCGTGGGATATATTTAAAATTTTCAAAAAGTATAAACATGTTTTAATGATTCTGTATAAATTTCATAGTGAAGAAAAAATCTACTTTGAGCTACAGTTTTGTAGCTCAAAGTATTGTCATTTGAATGACAATACATTGATACCACAATGCGGTATACGTATACGTTGCGATTTTTAATTATTTTCATGAATTCAAAATTATATAACTTCTCGTAAAAGTATTTCTTTGTCCATGATTTTTTTTAATAATTATCAAAAAGTAATCTTAGTCAATCACAATAATTCAGTAAAATTCGGAGCTAAAGTTTATTAGAAGTTAGAACATTTCAAAGTTANTTATCATGATCAATCTATTATTAAAATATATTTTAATAATAGTATACTTTTTTTTTAAGAGGATTTTAAAATATATCTTATAATTTAGCAAAATGAAGAAATATTCATAAATTAATTAAAATTAATTAATTAACATAAAATGTATAGAAAAATCAAAAGAAAATTTTTTTTCTTGAGTATATAAACATTTTAACTTAGTAATAATATTTAATCGGACTGTTTTATTTTTGTAAAGTGAATTTAATATTCACTCAACAATGAAGTGTTCCCATCATAAACTTTAATGAAGTATAAATTGCATCATGGGTCAAGGCTACTAAAAAATTTATAGCTAAAAAATGTAATAAAACTTATTTGATTCTACAACAAATTAAATATGCATATGTAATATTCAGGATAGTTTATATATATTATTAATTGAATAAAACCATATTAAACTACAAATATTTTTAAACAACTGCTAACAATTAAATTAACAGCAACAGTTAATTAAATTATATTGCATAATTTAAACACATTTATAAAAAATTATAAATTTTACCTAAATTGTTATATATTTATCAAAATATTATTTATCTCATATTAAATATTTAAATAAAATAATGTATGTTAATTATGTATTATGTCTTTTTAAAGATTTTTAAGTTGTTTAATTATGTAAATTCTGTATGTCCTATACAAAGTGATTTTTTAATTATGACTGACGTAATATCTTTGAAAAAATAAAATGCCCTATTTTAAATATTTAAAATAAACATGATAAAAAAAATATTAGTGATCACTAAATCATTTAATATATTTAAATTAAAAAAAAAAAGTTATGATATTTATAAAATTACCATACCAATTTTCTTAAACATACTTAACTAACATCATATAACTTATCATATAATTGATCGACCGAAAAATAAAATTTTCGATTATATAACACAGTTCAAGTATAATAAACGACAAACAAAAAAATTCGAATAAATAAAGAAGATCTCAAGTCACACGCCTTGTAGGCTTTAAATGGATAAAATTCATTTACTTTATTCTACTATTGAAACAAGTTCATAATTTTGCAAAACTATATTGCTCTCAAAAGAAAATGTTTTTCTTTTCAAACATGCAATAAATATTTTTAATACTTGAAGCCAAATTTAACTGCTTAGAGCTCAAAGCATTGAATCAAATCAAAATCATAAGTTTTCTTTCTATGATAATTTGTCTTTATTTCAACGTGTCAAATACAATGTTTATCAACATTTTGATTTTGTGGTTTTGACATGGTTGCTTTTCTTTTCTTTAGTCAAAATCAATTTGGTAAACGTATAAGAATAACTCAAAAACTCCATCAAAATTCTTTATAGTTCATTTTGTTTTCCAGAAAGTCTGTAAAAGAATAGGAATGTAGCAACACACGCGCATTTTGTCATGATGTAGGTGCCTTTACTAGCGATGAAGGGTTACACCGAAATATACAGCAGTTTGTTAAACGTGGTCGTTGGGTTCAGTCATCCCCTTAACGTTTCTTGTTTTGTGTATGTATTCGATATTTTTTTAATGGTCTTGTGTTCAAACCATTGGGAATTTTCAAGGAATTTGGATACCAAATATTCATGTACGGTTTGTAAATGTTGACATGAGTATATAGATACTTGACATTTTTAATTTCTGTTCACTTGTTTAAAACTATTGTTGAGTACCCAGTGATTCATACTGAATAGTATTATATGTGTAAGTTGTATGATAAGATAACTCACAATTAGTTTAAAATTTATTGAGCTATAAATAATGTTTTACTTTTGNACTGAATAGTATTATATGTGTAAGTTGTATGATAAGATAACTCACAATTAGTTTAAAATTTATTGAGCTATAAATAATGTTTTACTTTTGACTCATTAAAAAAATATTATTCCATTTTATCACGACTAAATAACAAAACATATAGATAAATATAGTTGAAATATATTTTAATTTTCACAGGTCTCACAAAATACTTATATATAAAATTAAAAATTTTATTTGTTGATAAAAATTACTTAATATAATCTAAAATATTTACTTTACTTATTCATGTTTTAATATAAAAATTAAATGCATAAAATAAATTTAAGGACTTGTTTATTCTAATAAAAAATATTAATATAAATATAACTTGAATTCTGCTCTTTTTTTATAAGGGACGTCTCCGACTGGTCCTAAATTAATAATTACTAATAAGTTATTACTCACATTGTAAGAAATGATCCAAAAATTCCCATACATATAGTTTTCTTATTGTAATTTTACACATAAGTAGAATAAAATTTGACATATAGTACCGAATAAAAATTCTTACATAAATATAACATTTACATCATCACTATTTATTAAAAATTTCTCTTACATTGTATGCGTTAAAAACTTTCAGTAAATGTATGTTAAAATTTGGATATTTTTTCTAAGAGTGCTCTAATTAAATGATCGAGAGCTAAAAACTTACATTTGTTAAATTCAGTTTTCTATCATTTATGTTTCATAGTTAAAATAATTTTTTATAACATATTTATACGCTTAACAACAAAATACTATAACTCACACAACCTGGCTTCCTACATTGATAGCAATATTCATTTCTAAAATGAAATGACTAACAAAAAAAAAAAAAAGATTTAAAATATAGAATTTTGTAGAGTTTTTCCTATGAGTCCACTATAAAATTATATATATATATATACGTGTCTTAAAATGGTTTATACGAACATCGAAGTCAGTTTTCTTCATAGTGTTTCTAAAAGAAGACGGAAATCAATCATAATTCATGAAAATTAATAGAGTTAAAAAGTACAATATGCTGTCATTTGATGACATATTTTATATGAAATGATTTAACTTTTTTAAATTTCTATTTTCAAAATTTATTTAATTACAAAAGATATTTTAGTTCTCGAGCGTTAAAAACGTTATCTCAGTGGGGTACTGTGTGAACGTTACATTACAACTATTTTGTAGAAAGATATATTTCAGTAAAATGGAATTTATTTTTTATACTCTTATGTAAGGAGATGAGTACTAGAGAGCTTTTATGCATGAATATTATTCAGAATGATTAAAGTTGATACTTATTATTGTAACCATTTTTGAAGTATAAAAATTTAGGACAGTGGTAACACAATTGGGTTAAGACAAGTATTGATAGTGTTTAATTTTCAAAAGGAATTGTTGGATTATTCCAAAAGCAACATCAGCTTCTATTTTAGCTTCGATGCGAAGCTGAGAAGGTATTAATTTTACTATGATGTGTTTTTTTTTTAATTTTTTTATTTTTTTTTTTGTGTCTGTGAACGCTCAATCTCAGCTCTCGCTGGACCGATTTTGATGAACAATATGTCAAAAGATCACAAATCGTATCTAGTCGAAGACATTACCCTCAAAAATTGAAAAAAATTCCCTCGTTCCCCGTAAACGGGGGAAATCCCCCAAAAAATTACAAATTTAAAAATCGCTAATTTTCGATATTTTTTCAATTTTTTTTACTTAAAATTGCCATAACTTTTTTAAAAATGACCGAATCAATATAATTTTTTTTTTTATAGATACCTTAGATAATTACCTATCATTTTATATATTTTTGTGAACATTTGACCCTTTAACAGCCCAAAGGATGGGGTTTCAAAATGGTAACTTTTTTACAAAAAATTAACTTTTTCAACTTAACTTTTGAAAATGTTCCGGAAAGACTGACAATTTTATATATACCTTAAATTAAAGCTAATGTAATATACTTTAATTTGAAAAAAAAAAATTTGACCTCTGGACTTGTCTTCATGGTGAAAATGACTACCGTATGCAAAAATATGCTATTTTTGTGAAAAAATTCTTGATATTATATTTTACATTTTTTAACATTATGTTGCTATAACTTTTTAAAAAATGCATGAATCAACTTTATTCTTTAATGATAAATACTTTATATATACTTCTTTCATTCGACATACTTTTTTTTAAAATCGGACCATTTCCCTTTATACAGGGGGGGTGCAAACCTTTTAAAATGCGTATAGAAAGTAGAACTTTTTCAACTTAACTTTTGAAAATGTTCCGGAAAGACTGACACTTTTATATATATCTTAAATTAAAGCTTATGTAATATACTTTAATTTGAAAAAAAAAAATTTGACCTCTGGACTTGTCTTCGTGGTGAAAACGGACATCAAAGTTAAAGAAAAACGTACGATTTCCGTGAAAAAAATCTCGATTTTATATGTTATATTATTTAATTTATATTTTATATAACTTTTGGAAAAATGTATGGATCAATATTATTATTTTTTTATAATAAATATTTATATACCCCTTTCATCTGGCACGCTTTTTTTGTAAATCGGATCATACCCCTTTAACAAGGGGGGTCAAAACTTTAAACATGCGTATTGTTACTACGATATTTTCAATTTAATTTTTGAAAGTATTCCGGAAATACTGACACTTTTAAATATATCTTAAATTAAAGCTTATGTAATATACTTTAATGTGAAAAAAAAAAATTTGACCTCTGGATTTGTCTTCATGGTAAAAATGACTACCGTATGCAAAAATATGCTATTTTTGTGTTAAAATTCTGGGTTTTGTATTTTATTTTATTTTAAAATACCTGACAAGGGGAGTACAGATTTTCATAAATATTATATAAATTAAAATTGATATAGTATAGATAGTTAAACTTATTTAAATATGTTTGTTTCTTTTAAGTCGAGAAAAATAACTTTGAAATTTGAACTAGCTTAAATAGCCAATTTTTCAACCGCCGGAAGCAACGTACGGTTGCCGAGTTGGTAAAATTTATGTTTTACACGCTTGGGGTACGAGGTTCCAACCCGCATATGGCAATGAATTTTTTGCATTTTTTCTTAATTCTTTTTAAGTTAGTATAAATTTTAACTCGTTTGATTTTTATCACATTTAGATTCAATAACTTCAATAAAGATCAAGGATCCCATCACTTTAGTCGCCCCTTGCAAGAAGAAATTTCTTATTCGTATTAAAATTATTTTACTATATTTTAAGTTTTCGCTTCGATGCAAAGCCGAGAAGATATTTTTTTGTGACTATCATTTATTTTCTCTGCTCTAACTTGACCTACTTTTTTCAACAATACGTCAAATTACTACAATTCGTATCTAGTTGAAGATATTACTCTCAAAAATTGAAAAAAAAATTCTAATTTATCAATTAAACAGTTAGTTATTACATCGTCTCCATAAAGACAATTAAAATCATTAATTTCTAATGTTTTCAAAATATTTATTAACGAATGAAGTTTGATATGATAGGTTTCAACTACAAAATTAAATCATTTTACTTTGTAATTTAATAATTTTATTACTCTGTTTGTGTGTGCTACTATTAGACTATAATATTCAAATTTTTTTCTAACGTGTTGCTATATAAATCATTTCTAAAAAAAATGATTGTTTTTTCTCCTGAATTAACAATTGATTTTTACAAATATAATCAAATTTTATAATAAACTCAATTGAGTAAATCTTTTTAACAACTTTGTTTTGATTGGTACATTTAGTTAAAGTAAATCATTAAAATTAATTAAGTTCTCAATATTTCAATTATAGAATCTTTTCAACAAACAACAAAAGTTCCTAGGAAATTATTACTATTACTTCTATTTAAGTTATCTATTACCATAAAAATGCAAAAAAATATTGAGCTTTTCTGATAAATTTACAATAAATAGTAATTATAAAACTTTCTGACTGCATATTGATCTTAACGATACAATTTTTTTAATTGTCATAAAATTTTCTATTTAATTATGTCAATGTCAAACTTACCAATTGAGCTAAAAGTTATGGTAAAATAAATTTTTTTTTTTTTTTATAAACATTTACAACAATCAACTTTAAACGATTAACAAAATTGGTTAAATATGTCATTTTCCTTATTTTTAACTTATTAATAATCAAATTAATATTAAATATTATATCAAATCAGTATTAATTTAAAACAATTTTTTTTGTTCTTAATTATTTTTTTTTATATGTAAAAACTATTTTTTAATAATATTAAAACTTAGAAGTTATAGAAAAAGTCTAATTGCACATTTTAAAACATCGCGAAAAGTTGATTTAGAATAGTATATTTTTGTTTCTGATGGAAGTTCCTTGTAGTCCAGTGTATAAAACTTATAACTTTGTTAATTGTTATAACTTTATCAAAAATGACCAAATCAGTATATTTTTTTTTATTTAGATGCATGTCTTTATCTATCATTTGGTTTTTTTTATAAATCTAACCCTTTACCTGCCCACAAGAGGGATTCAAAATATTAACTTTTTTTTTTTTAGTTAAAGTAAATCATTAAAATTAATTCAGTTCTGGATATTTCAATAGTAGAATCTTTTTAAATATCAAAAATTACTTAGAAATGATTACTATGATTTCTATTTAAGTGTTCTATTACGATAAAAATGCAAAAAATAATGAGTTTTTCTGATAAATTTACAATAAATAATAATTATAAAACTTTCTGACTGCATATTAATCTTAAAAATAACATTGTTTTAATTCTCATAAAATTTTCTATTTAATGATTCATTCTAGTCAACGAAGGAGTAATTTTGCAGAATAGCAGAAAAAATTCCCAACAAACTTTTTTTTTTTTTGTTTTAATTAGGCAATTGGTGGATTATTCCAAAAGCAACATCAACTCTTATTTCTTTAATTATATCATGATTAGTAGTTCTTTGATTTTAAAATATAATATTTGAATATATACTAATTATAATTATTAAATTTAGTATGAAATTGATATTTAATATTGTAATTTAAACGGAGAAATTATAAAAATAATAAAGAAGTTATATTTTGCTTTACTTTTACGTGTATAAAAATTTAAAGGGCTTGATACAATAATTTTCAATAAAAACTGTTTGTTACTATAAAAAAATGCACTGGACTACAAGGAACTTTCATCAGAAGCAAAAATATACTTTTCTAAATCAACTTTTCGCGTTGTTTTCAAATCTGCAAGTAGACTATTTCTATCACTTCTAATTTTTTATATTATTACTAATTATATATATAAAATAATAATTAAAAGAAAAAAAAATTTGTTTTCAAATTATTACTGATTTGATTTTTAATATGTTAAAAATAATCAGTCCAAATTTTCAATTTTAACCTATTTTTTTGGTTCTTTAAAGTTGATGAAAAATTTTTGATAAAGATTTATGAAAGTTTATAGTAAAATAAATTGAATATATTACCATAACTTTTAGCTCAATTACAAGTTTAAAATTGACATCTAGGCCAGTCAACAAAGGAAAAATTGCGGAAAAAATTTTGTTTTTTTAAAAGTTGAATTAAAATATGTATAATGACATACTAATAGTCCTCAAGATTGGAATTGAGCTTTTTTTTTAAATCCTCGCAAAAGTTCAAAAATATGAGCTTTCTTAATTTTCTCAAAAAAAAATATTTAACTTACAAAAAAAAGTTTCGCACAAAAGTTGTTTAAAAGACAATTATAAATAAAAATATAATCTTATATTTTTTCATTTAAACAAATATTTTTCGAGTTACATTACATTTAATATGAGTAATAAAATTTATATTCCATTTTTTTCATTTTACGGTTACTTTTTATCATGTTATACTTACATTAGACACAATGTTATAAATGCATATGTGTGTATGTGTGAGTTTATTTATTTATTGTATCATTAAAGTGTAGTGTATATTGAGATACAACCGATAGAGTAGGTAATTGATTTGACGCTATATTATTTAAACCCAACTAAACGCTAAATTGTACATTCCGAAATAACAATCATATTATGTCAATTGCCACCGGAATATCTGGTAATATTTTTCTTTTTCTTTGCCTTAATCCCAACTACTTGGGGTCGGGCACCCTTATCCTAAGATTCCACTTGACACGATCTCCCACATCTTCTACGCTCACATCAGCTGTCCTCAAATCGCATTCAATAGCATCCCTCCATCTCTTTTTTGGTCTTCCTCTATCTCTTCTTCCTTCAACATTCATTTCTATAACTGTTCTTACAGCTTTCGATTCTTCTTTCCTCATACCATGACTAAACAATCTAAGTCTATTTTCTGTCATCTTATCCACGATTGACGCAACACCTATACTTCCTCTTATATGCTCGTTCCTTATCCTATCTTCTCTAGTCACTCCACTCATCCAACTAAGCATTCTCATCTCTGCTACACTTATTCTCTGCTCTACTTTCTTATCAACCGCCCAACACTATTAACCATACATCATAGCTGGCCTCACAATTTCATACTAAATTTAAAAACTATAATTAGTATTTATTCATATATTATATTTTAAAATCAAAGAACTACTAATCAGGATATAATTAAAGAAATAAGAGTTCATGTTGCTTTTAAAATATTTCACCAATTTCTCTAAAGGAAACACTATCTACAGATTTGCATCGAAGCGTTTCTTATGATAGTGATTTTAATCACTGTCAGATATCATCTATACTTATCTCATCTATGCCACGTCTATACTGTGCCTCGACCCCACTGTGCTACCGTTTTTTTTTACTTATATCCTGAATTCAAATTTTGTGATTTTTTATTGACATATTAAAAATTTAGTATTGTAATTTTTACAGAGAAATTATAATGTAGTTACAGACTTTGTTAACTCTTTTGCAAATGTGTAACAAAATTTTATTTTATTAGAAAAAAAAACAAAAGTTCGATTATTCTGACGCCTGTTAGCTAATTATAATTTCAGTTATGAAATTCAAATAATATTTTATTATAAGCTACTGGTAATTAGAATATCTTTTTGAAAAAGGTAGCTCTTTCCTTTAAATATACTGCAATAAATAATATATAATATAATGCACATTAAAAGTTACGAAAATCCTATCAAAAAATATTTAACTTTTAACATTAAAATATAATTTGTTGTAAAAGGGGAGTTTAAATATCTTCCACTTTATATGATAATACTAATTAACAATTATATATAATGTATAATATATATAATTGAAAACAAAAATTTAAGTAGATGATTGTCATGATTTTTTACAAAAATAACATCGTGCTATTACAAATTTACTTTTTTCTTGATTTTTTACTTCAAAAACGGTTTAAAATTTTAATATCGATAAATACTTTAGTAGTAATTTAATAATAACCATGCTTTTAATAATACGAAATGTGTGGATTTTGTGATAAATTCAAACTGACGTTAAATTAAATAAATTTATTGTAAATTATTATTGCTGTTTTGTAATACTTATCAATTATATAATTGTTTAATTTTAAAATCTTAAAGATTTTAAAGAAGTATAACATTGTAACATTATACACTTACTTTACTTTATACACTTTACAAAGTAAAATATTTTATTAATATGATAATCAAAGAACTTTAAACCATTATTGTTAAAACATGAATTGTATATTCGTTACTAAATTTTTTCATATTGTTTTACCGAAATGAAAATATTCAGTGATTGTTTAACTATGAATCGCGCAATATCTATGAAAACATAAAACAAAATATAATTTTTTCTTTTTAGAATATAATAGTATCCTATGTTCTATAATTTTCAGAAAACAATATGTTCCTATCATTCTCTCTATCTCATGAAGTTTAATTAACTTTAGTTTTTTAAATAGAAACATTATGTTTAACAATTTAAAAAATAGAAAATGTTCTATAGACCATTATAGACAACTTTTGAACCAGTAGATATTAATTAGTATTTTAATATTATGATAGGAAGTGCATTAATGCTTATAGATAAACAACGGCGTAATGTGAGTCAAATTTTAGGAGTTGGAAAAATTTTAATTTTCTTGGGAGGGAAATACTACTAGCGTTCCTGACTTTCCTTTAACCATTTCCGAGTTTTAATACTTATAAAAATAACCCCAAAATATTTGCCAAGTGACCAAAATATTATTATCTACGTGCTCTCCTCATTTCAAAATTCTACAAAAAATTAACAAGTACCTAAAAACATTGTTTAACAATATGAAATGCAATAAAAATATGAGAAACTATAAATGAATATAAAAATTTTTAAGGCATATAAATTTAAAACTATTAAAAAACTAATTAAATTTTTTTAAGTTTGCTCTTTCATAATATTTAATTTTTATGAGATACGGAATTTTATTAATTAAAATAATAAACAATTACTATAAGTATTCAAAATAAACAAATACAATTCTATTATTGAACAAATTTTTAAATTTAAAGTATCAACATATTTCAGTATAAAACACTATAATAAAAAATTTATCCATGATGAATAGTAATTACCATAATTTAAAAAATGATGTAGTCTTTAATTTAACATAAACTGTTAACAATACAAGGTGATTATGTGCCGGTTCTGAATAACATAAGTACTTCGTAATACATAACAGTAATAATAGAAAGTCAAGGCTATGCAGTGAGTCAAGTAGTCATTCGAACGTTGTCTAGAAAAAGTAATTTGCCTCTTAAATTGCTATCGTCTTTAGACTTCTAAGTATAGTCAAATCATTAGAAAAATGTTTGAACGACTCATTATAACATTTTTAAAGGTCTGTAAAACGATGGGATTCGACAGGCAAATTATTTTTTCTAAACGATGTCCAAATATTTACTTGGACTTACTGTAGCCTGTTGATATCGCGTCGATAATAAAACGTAAATATAATCAGAAACAGTATACTTCTCCTCATTTTTTTAGTAGTTCTCAATTAATGATTTTTTTTTTAATGATGATCAACAGGACACACAGCGCATTATTAAATAACTATATAATATTTTTCTTATGAAATCGTACAATAATTAGCAAAAATTAATCATTGAATTATTATTTTAAAATTTGAAGGACGGCAAAAAATTGTAGGAGTCTCAAACGTATACTGTTGCAATCCCAACATTTTGTTTATAATTACGTTACTAAGATAAAAAAAATTAACTAATCCGTACGTCACCTCTAGTTTTTATATTAAAATGCAATAACTAGTAAGTACTAGTACTAATTCAAAATTTGTTATTAACCAGACTTAGATAGATAATTTTCTAGTTTTTAGGTTAAAAATATATGTTTCTATTTAAAAAACTAAAGTTTTTAGAATTGTGGATAGGACCAAATTTCTTTAATAATTATAAAACGTAGTACAATTAACTTAAGAATAGTTAATATTATGTTAAATATATATTGATAATATATAGAGCAGGGGCGTCATTTGGGGAGGGTTCGGACAATACAACCGCACCCCTTACTTTAAAAACAGCCTTAATTGGCCTGCAAAATAATGCACCAATTTTTTATACATTAATTCAAATTTCAAAAACATTGTATTATCATGATTACATGGGCCAATAAACAAATATTCTGGTAACAATTAATTGAGTAAACAATTAATATATCATACTGGACTATTTATTAGTAATGGGCATTTTCGAATATTTTTTGAATCACTATTGAATAGTTAGATAGTTACTTTTCGATATTTCCCATCACTACTATTTATATTTATACCGGACACACGATATTAATATTGATGTTCGTAACAGTTTTATCTTCGATGCAAAGCTAAGAAGGTATTAATTTTACGATGATGTGTTAATATTTTTTTGTGTCTGTTACTAAAAGACATTTTCCTTGTTTTTCGTAAATGGTGGAAATCCCTCGAAAATTATAATTTTTATAATCTGTAAATTTCAACATTTATTTCTCTAAAATTGACATAACTTATTCAAAAATGAACAAATCAAAATAATTATTTTTTATATTAAAACCTTAAGTAATTTTCTTTTATTTGATCAAATATTTTTGAAAATCTAACCCTTTACCTACCCAGAAGAAGGAATTCAAAATAGTATTTATTTCAACTTAAGTTTTAAAAATGTTCTGGAAATACTGCGTCCTTAAAACATATGCCAAATTCAAGGTTATGATACGTACTAAAAATTAAAAAAAAATGTTTACTGTCACTTTATCTTCTGCATGCAAACGATTGCCGTAGTTCAAAAAATGCTATTTTTTGTTTGTTTGTTATAAGATACCTTATAAGGGTTTGCTATAGTATAAGTCAGTCAATATATATAAAATTTACATGAATATTTCTATAATGTATAACTTAAATTAATATAAATTTATACAAAAAGCCTTTTTAAATTTTTAAAAACTTAAAAATTTGTATAAAAAGTAGAACTTTTTCAACTTAACTTTTGAAAATTTGCGTTTTTAAAATATATATTAAAAAAACACATCATAGTAAAATTAATACCTTCTCAGCTTCGCATCGAAGCTAATAAAGCTAATTCTATGTACTAGAAGTTCAAAAAAATTTGTACCAACGAACTATTTTCTATGTACAAATGGCAGTCGAAGTAGAACAAAAAATAGGAGTTAATTTTGCTTTAAGAATAATCCACCAATTTCTTAAAATTAAACACTATCTACAGATTTGCATCGAAGCGTTTCTTATAATAGTGATTTCAATCACTATGAGATATCATCTATACTTGTCCCAATTATGCCATAACCCCCTCACTGTTCTATCTTTTTTATCACGACTTTTTTGCCGCGCAGTTAACAGAAATAATTGATAACAGTAGTTAACTGATAAATATAAAATTCAAAGATTGCTACGACCCCGACGCCACGTTATATAATGTAATATTAAAGTAGTAAGTATTATTATAATTTATATTTACTACTTATGGTTGATTGTGATTTATAATGTATGAAAAAATTAAAAGAAGAATAATTTATTTAAGTAGGTATATCTATTTTTATATGGCCTGATGAAATTTCATAATGGTCTACTTGAAATCTCGCACACCAAAAAAAGAAAACTGAAATGACGTCCCTGATATAGAGGGTTTCCCAGCACTCACTAACAACTTAAATAATTTCTGATTCAGTTAATATTTTTTGCTAATTTTTTTTTTAATATTTTATTTACTTAAGGGCTATAATAATAATGTAATAAATATAATTTTTATAATTAAATAAAAAAACTATAATTTTAAAATTTACGAGAAATGTTTAAAAAAATTAAAAATAGCCATTTTATAGATTAAATTTTAAGAAAAATTTGGTGAAAAAATTTTTCATTAATGTTTTGTAGNAGCCATTTTATAGATTAAATTTTAAGAAAAATTTGGTGAAAAAATTTTTCATTAATGTTTTGTAGTTAATTTTTTTTAACATTTTAAATTTTGTTAAAAATCGATTTTTTTTTTTGTATTTATGCTACGGTATCAAACGCTGGTTATTTTATAAAAAAGGACAGAAGTAAACACAATCTTTTCACACTAAATATTTTGTGTATGGATTTTTCCATATTTGAAATCCATAAAAATTGTTGACGTTCTAATGACCGGCTTTAATTCAAATAAAAACTCGAACAATACCTATTACTTAATAATTAGTTTTATCTCTAAAGAGATAAAACTACTTATTCTAACTAAAATTAGAATTTATTTATCACAAGTCAAGATTTATATTATACTAAGTATAAAGTCTATTATATTTACAAACTTGGTATTTATACGATAATAATAAATCGATGTGAGTGCTGGGCCACCCATATAAAAATATATTATGTTTTATATTTTTCAAGATTTTGTGTGAGTCATAATTAAATACAGTAGAACTCCAATTATCCGAATTAATGGGGACCGGGACCCATTCACTGACTAATCAAAATAAACAATGACAGGTGACTGCAATGCGCCGGAACTGGAGTGGGAACTCTTACCACGTGTTGTGCCTACACTGACGCCGCGGACTTTGGACAAATTTTTTTCTGATTTTTTCTGAAAGTGATTCGGATAATCGGCGATTCGGATGATCGGAGTTCGGATAATTGGAGTTCTACTGTAATCACTATGTACAATGTTAAGTTTAGTTAGTACGGTGTAATTTCAGGATATGTATTTTATGGTGTGAGTAGTAAAACATATACAAACAACTAAAATAATTATTATGCATGTTGAGTGTAAATGTGTTTGCGGCGTATGCAATCGACTCAACCATAATGAATTTGGGTAAAACAATAAATATAATTTAAGTGCGCTTTTGCACTAGTAGTAGCTTTTGCCCTTCCTCCGGAAACGTACCTTGGCCTTACTGTCACTTTGCATACTATTACTAAAGTTATCCGGCTGTAATTTTAGGTACTGCCTTTGTTGGCGAAGACGAGCTTTTCTCACTCATAACGCGTGAACAGTGTTCTTGTTGTTTATGTCAACATGCATAACGACGTAGATATGACCGGATAACCACATTAATGGGAAACGATTATTACAGTGGTTGAGGTACCTTAATCAAATGTGTATTTTGTTTTCCGTTGAGGGTTTGTACGCAACTTCCAAACGTTTTATAGCTACAGTATATGGTTATAAATAAGTTATGTCTGCTTTTTCTTGACTAGTTATTTCATAGAAGTGCGCTGCCTCGGGTTGTTCAAAGAGAAAGTAATAGACTTTACGTAGAATTGTAAACTAATTTAACAATTTTTTCGTTGAAATGTTGACTTTTGTAAATAAATAATATTCTTATTGGCCGAAATTTAATCATTTTTATGTTTTTCAGTTAAACGAATAAAATATGATAGTAAATTTTAAGTATTAACACACATTATGTATAAGGTAAAATAGTATTAATAATTTTAAAAGCTAAGATAGTTTATTAAGTTCAATTGAAATGGCGTTATGCTTCAGGACGCAATTATCGGGTTAAAATTCATCAGGTTTATATGGTTAGGTATTGGACAATATCTTAAGGAATTTTTAGTATTCAACATTTCATAATTTAGAAGTTGAAATCAAAAAAATTACTATCATCGAATAAAATGTTCTGCTGAATTAGATTTTTGTTTGATAATGAAATATATGAAGTATTTGGTACCAAAAATGATTTATTAAATTACATTCATCTTACTTATTTTTTCAGTAAAAATATTTTCTGGTATAATAAAACAGTAGTCAAATTTGTTTTATATTTACTTAATATTTGAAGTATGTTAGGAAATTTACTTATCTTGAGACATAATTACTCATTTATAAAACTAAAGGTTTTAACTTTGTAGCTAATCCTTATAGGATACCTCTCATTTATATTAAAATATAAAAGTTTTTTTCAAATATTTATGAATAGTTATGTACATCTTAAAAATAGAATTAGATGTTTATAATTGGATCTTATACGACCGTGACATTATCTTCTATAATTATGCTTGAAAAAATCATAACGTACACTAAGTTTAGTGCTTTCATGAAAAATCTTGATGTAAAAGAAAACATCTCCGTTGGTCAGACTTCAAAGTTACATAACAGAAGAGCATATTTTTGTCCTTTATAATTAAAAATATAGTTGTTAGATAACTTTTAACAGAAATTACAACATAAGCGGAGAAGTTAATAAGGAATAAATAATTTAAAGTTGTATATTGCAGGTGTTAATGATATAATTAATGGCGAGTATTCTGGAAACTGTTTTTGACGCGTGACGACGTGTTGAAATATCGTCCGAGTTGCAGGGTGACAATGTGCGCGGTCAGCAAAGAGCCGGATAACGTGTCTCGAGCTAGTATTGTGTTTAGCTTGGCGTCATTGGCAATTCTATTCATCGGATTTGTGACTGGATCGTGGGTAACCACAAGGGAACCATATAAAGTACCCGGAACCGATATGTATACAGCTGTCGCATTTCGCATTGGTTTGTGGAAAATCTGTCCAACACTTAAGAAAATAAACTCGACGCTTAGTAAGTACACGCTTAATTTAATGATAGAACAGAATTGAGTTGGTATTAAACAAATATGTCAGTACAATGTGCAAAGGACATAAAAACATTTAACGTAAGCGGTATATATTTTTTGTTAAACTGATGTAATTACATTTATAAACTAATAGTAACTCGAAATCAAAAATAATAAGAATAATTAACAATAAAAAATATTGATAGCTCGTGGAAGTACTAATTTGGTATACAAAATAAATAATTCATATAAATGATCTATACCAGAACGTCTGTAAAAATTATTTCAAAAATAAACCAAAGCTTAATGTTGTTTCAAGTATAATGTAATTTAATAATTGTTTAAACTTGATCAATGACCTAATGAAGTAGATGCATGTCATTTTTATTATATATATACATATATATATATAAGAAAAAAAAATGTGTACAGATTTCTTTTTACAAAAAGTTATCATGTTAAGATTACAAATAGCACAAAAATAAGCTATCCAATAATGGTACATTTACTGGTCATTTAGGTTATTAAATAATATGAGAGAAAAGAAAAAAAAATTATTTTAAGACATTTGTTTATATAATTCAAAAAAAGTCATGTCAATTAGTTTAAAAAGTATTTTTTATTCAGTAAGATTACTAAAATAACAAGAAAAAGAAAAATTAAGTTTTAAATAGTTACATGCTAATGTTCTATATTCGTAGGGGGATCTTAATTAACAAAAACTTAAAAAAAGTGCATTTTAATATAAAACAATTTGTATAGTTTTATCTTAATCGTTTAGCTATAATAATACTTCTGTATTGAAAGCTAATAAAAAAAAAAAAAAAAAAA
>NW_026099575.1:10302870-10384298 GCF_025091365.1 Daktulosphaira vitifoliae | reverse complement strand
TGTATTGAAAGCTAAAAAAAAAAAAAAAAAAAAAATATATAAAACAATTTTTTTTGTTCATCCAAAATATTTTACTAACTTACACCTAAATAATGCACAAATACTTAATAAAATATAAGGTTATAGAAGGACAGTATATCATGATTTTTTATTATTTTGTTTACATTCTTTAAGTAAAAATTTATGTCTGGATGACCATCAAGTATATATTAGATATAAAATCAATAATATTAATTAGCTATAATTCTATAATACTCTAAAGTTTATAATAAATATATGAATATTATTATAGAATATACATGATTTTATTTTAAGAAAGATTTTTAATATTAATATTCGCCGGTATATTTATTGTTTCGTTGACAATTTAATAAGTTGCTTGTATTTGAGATAAAAACAAGAATGCTTTTATATGCTAGGTAAGGGTATGGATACGTGATCAGAATGAATTTACAAATGTTAGAAGTCTATTTGATGGTAAATTTTATAATCAATGAGAGCTTTTGTAAATAATCGAAATATTTTAAATCAAAAATAACCTATAAATTAACTGATTAACTAATACTAATAGAAGAAAAATATTTTGGAGCTGTCATCTAATTAAGTTTTGAATCTAATTAAAACTTATTTGTTTATAATATGTTTATAATTGAGTAGAAAACCATATTTTGTTAGTTTTGTATTAACATTACTTTTCTGCATAGTTCAATGTAAAAATGGATTTTTATTTAGATTATTTACGAAGATATTTAACTAAGAATAAGAATTTTATTTTTTCATTTTATAAAAATATTTGAGTAAATTGCTTCTTTTATAAAATTTCTAAAAGTAGACGTACCAGGTTTTTGCACTGGACCCTTTTTCATATACTATTTTAAGATGTAATTTCTACAAGTAGAACTATTATTTGAAGTTAATCTGCCAGAGTTTGATTTTGAATAAATGCAGGATGGTAATTTGGTGTTAATAATAACATAAGGTCATCATTCATCAAAATTAGTACAATTATAATTTATTGAGTGTCTCTTCTGTATTATAAAACATTTTAAATTGGGTATAAAAAAAAAATAGCAAAAATAAGCTGAAAATTTGGAGTATAAACTGAAGTAGTCAGTTTTTGTGTTTTACTTTTCGTTATATCAGTGGTTTTATTAGGGAAAAGTTAGAAGTGATTGATCAAAAACTAAAACTCTGAAAGAAATGTTGTATGTTATAAAATATTTAGTCAAATATAATTTAAATGCCTCTTGATTAAAAATATAATTAAATAAAAATAAATTGTAATGTGGTACTGAGAGCTAAAGTATATACATTTTATATTTACACTAATAGTAAATGTTTATTTACTGCCTTATTATATTTAATCTTTAATTAAAAATTAGTATAAATTTGATCAGTGTATGACATAAATTTTTAATTGATAATTTTATATTATAATTTATATGGTATTAATAACTTAGTAAATAATGTAGTTGTCAAAATGGATAACATGTGTTGTTTAATAATAAAATATATTTTTAATAGGTTCACTAATGTAAAAATGTCTTAAAGTATTTGAAAAACATCAATTTAATACATTTTTTTAAACCCGAAAAGGTTTAAAGTAAGACCTTAGTAAAATTTTGACAAAATATTTTTGAANATACATTTTTTTAAACCCGAAAAGGTTTAAAGTAAGACCTTAGTAAAATTTTGACAAAATATTTTTGAAATTTTTCATTAATAAGTTTTGGTTTTCACCATGTTTTTTTAATCTAAAATAAACTAAAATTGAACTTCACGATAAACTTAGGATTTTTAGGGATATGTCTGTAATAAAACAATTATTTATGGTTGTTGGAATTAAAGTAATAGGTATGTACAAAATTATTTAATAAGCTCAAAGCAAGTTAATCATAATTAATTTAATACCATTTAATCGTACAGTACCACTACCCTAATTTTGAATTATTACTGTTCAAGTTTAATTATGATATTCACTATTTTCATGTTTTTGAACAATTAAAAAATAATTTATTTATGCTTGTATTATTTATAATTAAGTTGACTGTTAAATACATTTCTAAAGATCTAATTTGAATTTTATTATATGACTATACGTTTTAAAATTATTTAATGATTATAGCCTGTTTTATTGACACTTTATAAGAGTTTTACGTAATTTTGAAAAAATGTTTATGTTTTTAATAATAACATTTTTTTTTTATAAAATATATATTTTTTTAATTTCCTATATAATTATATCGGTTAATTTTTTTTAATATATTGAAAGTTAATTGCAATGACAAAAATAATTTACATTTATTAATAAAAAAATTAATACAGGTTTTATTTTCTAAAAAGATAGTTTTAATTTATTATTTGTAGGGTAAATGTAATGCGTGACATAAAACAAATATATAACTCAAACGGCATAAGTTGAATTTAAGATTCAACTAACGATTGCTATGGATTACATTGCATGATTCTGGAAGAGACTTTCATCTTGTTAGATGGTGTCATTTAAGTTTTAAGCGGTTAGTAACTAATGTTGGCAATATCTTTAACACACATTACACTGTTTAATTTGAACACTCCCAAAATCTTACCATAAAAATTTTAAAGCTTATTTCATTTAAAATAGCGTGATTAAACTGAAAACCCACATATGTTTTATTATAATTGTTTCATATATATATATATATATAATCAATTAATTATATCTATATGTAATTATACTTTTATCATAAAAGTAATAAAGTATACCCGTAAAATAAAAATATTTTTTTACTATTTATTGAAGAACATTATTTCCGCAAATTAAAAGAAAGTTTATAGACTAATATTGAGAAAAATAAAATATCTTTTTTCTTTGTGATTTACAGGTGTTAGAATTTGTTAGAGTTATTTGAACGTTAATTAATTATATTATACATATATTGGGTTTCGAAATTAGTAGGGGATTTTTAGTAATAAAATTTAATTTAATATAATTTTAGTTAATATAGTATATTAATAATTAAATGTTAGCAAAAAACAATTTTAGTAATAAATCTTAAATTTTAAAATTAATATTTCTAGAGGATTTCATTTATCATTGTTGATAAAAAACTTTTGAATATTTGATCCTGAAAAGTTTAAATAGTGTTTGAATTTTGTTATACCGATCTTAAGTTAAAATTATTAAAATAATATAATAATAATAAGTAAATTTATGGGAATTATAACAATAGAGTAGCAAAAATAAAATAATATTATCAAATATATTTACAAGTATATATAACAGACAAAATAAAAGCTAGCAAGTTGTAAAAAAAAGATAATATGTTCTAATAAAATAGAAAAAAATGGTGAGAAAACAAGATTTTGCTCTTAGAGTATTTCAGACGATCACTTATCATATGTTGCTTTATTCTTTTTTATTGTTTTCTAGAATAGTGCTCAGTGTAATTTCAATTTATCCAAAAACATTACATTATATATTATTTAGTTTGAATTTCTTTATTATACATAATTAAAGTAGTAAGGTGTTATTAGCGACCGTATTATAAGTTACTTAAAATGTATAAAAGAATCATTATTTATTACCGGAACTTTAAATAGGAAAAACTAATGACATTAATGAATACTTTAATTTTATGTAAACTAAAAATCCATGAATTTTGATTTTATTATTGAATAATATTATATATATATATTTATATATTATAAGATATTTTACCATCTAATCACCTATATTTAGTTTTTATAAGTTGAATTTTTAAATTATTAGGTATAGATTTATTCGATTCTTGTTCACAAAAAAGATTTTTATGTTATACTTAAGTGAAGGCAATAATGACAAAAAGTCGTCTTCCGCTTACAACTAAGAATAAAGCAATTGCTTTTCGTCACTCAATTTAAAAAGTATTTTTTATATACGACTTTTTTTAAGTATCTAGTAAATGGGTTTTTAGTAAAATCGATTTAGTTGATAACAAAAAAATGTTTAAGGTGACTTTATAAATGCTCTTATGTAATATTTTACAACTTCTTATTTAGATTATTAGGTAGATCCTTGAAATTGAGAGAAAGATTTATTTTTTAGTCTTAGAATACTATTTAGACTTTTTAGAATACTAATTGAAATAAAAATAAAAATTTTTTTTGAAAAATTGTGGAGATTATTAAAAATTTGATAACAAAACTTATTACATAGCAAAAAACATTATGTTGAAAATAAATAATTATTTTTCATGAATTTCTAATATTTCTTTTTCATTAAGATTTAATTCTATGCGTTATTATTTTTTTCTGAGTAATTTACTAATTTTAATATTATCATTATAATATTTATACAAATACCATATTTATTTATAATACATTTGTGAACATTTTCATTAGTTATACTACGTTAAAAATATACATCCTTAGAAAATTTATAATTAAAATGTTATTATTTTTATGTTTAACATTAATTTCAAATTATATTATAGAGCTTGATAAAACCTTAGTATAAGTACTTTTTAATAAAATCTTTTATAGTGTTCATGTCTATTACACAATAGAAGTCGTGAGAGTGTCGAAAATATAAGAATACATAGATAATAAGGGACTAGGTTGACGTTTAGGATTTATTGCGGTTTTTGGGAAAAAACGATTATGTAAAGAATTTTGGACAGTGCATTAACTTTTTGTGCTAAATTAAATTTACATACCAAAAATTACTGCAAAATTATTTACTCATGTCTTTTGTTTTTTCAAGTATAAAGAAATGCTGTAATGTTTACTAATTAAACTTTTAGTTGTAATATAATCTCAATGCTTTGAAAGTTAATATTAGTTGGTTAAGCACATACATGACTTATATGTTATGGAAGAAAATTAAATTAAAACTAGAATTTAAATTATGTGTGTTTTTTTATTAATTTTTTACAAAAAAATCATATGAAAACTTTTAACAAAAATTGTATTAATCCAGAACTATGTACAAAAATGTAAATTGATTTTGCATAGAGAAAAAATATTTTATACTCAGAAATAAAAAATTAAATTGTGAAATTAGTTCAGATATGACGAAAATGTTATTATTATGAATACCAAACTGTACATTTTTTATTAAATATGAAAAAAATTAAGTCTTCTCCCTTGTAATTTAAAAATAATAAATTATTTTTAGCTTAAAGATAAATTTAATAAGTAGGTATTCTGATAATTTTTTTCCATTAAGTATAGTGTTTAGTAAATTTTACTTAGCAATATTCGAATGTAGAGAACTCTAACAGTCCACAATGTCTTCGAACAACCTTTCCTTATTTCATAAAAGTGGCGTATGAGGTTTATAAAGTAATGAGCCGAGACGGGCAGAATAACCATTTTGTCAGAGTGCTTTTTCCGTTAAAAAGTTATAATATAAAGTAACTATACCTTATATACGTCCTAATGGATGGCGTAATTTTGGTAAGAGAAAGAGTGAGTGGATGACGAAGAAGGGAAATTATCTAACGGAGACACGACGCACTGGCCGATGAAATGCAATTTTGTCGTATTCTTACTCTTTATAAGTAATACCACTGTACCTACGCAAATATACGTCGGCTGTTGAAACGTTGTCAAACTCTTTCTAAGTTTGTTATATTGTCTTGGATCTCCCGGTGAAACCTTAAGTGACTTTTTCGAAAACAAATATTCTACGTCGTAAAACGTCGGAGTTGATATCGTTGTTCTGTTTTTTTTAAATCATTTTCCAGTGGTTTTACAAACCGGCGAATGACAACATGAAGTCCTTTAACGTGAGTGACAGCAATAAAATGAAATAATTCTAGTAATGTTTCCGAGTTTTAGTATTATAAACGAATTCAAAAAAGAATTTATTTGTATTTGTAATTTTTAAAGATTTTTTCGTTAAAAATGTAATATTGAAATTTCATTTTGTGTACACATCATCGTTATTTTTTTGTATGTTAGCTTTTTAAAATTGATATAATTTTTCATTAAATTCATAAGTTAAGAGTGATTGTTTGGATTAAAAAAAACAATATTTTACAAGCAATGTATCTAAGCTAAAATTATTACAACATTTTTATAATTTTAAACATCAATCAAATCAAACTTAAAGGTGATATTAATTTTAATCTAGTTATTTTTTATTTTTATAATTTTTTATTTTACTTATTTTTATTTTTCTTTTATGAATACTGCACTCGGTGTTAAAAGTGTATCATTTTTTAATTGTAGTTGTAAGAATCAGTTAACTACAAAAATGTAATTGATTGTCTGAATTGTCGTTGCCAAACGGTTACTTTTTTTCATACTCTCATCATTCCCTTGTGTGTTTTTAATGGTAATTGCTTGACAGCATAGTCCCTCTCAGAAGAAATAAAAATAAAACTAAAAAAAATTAATGACAATTAAAAAAGTTTTGTAACATTCTACTAGTTATCAAATTTTAAAATTTACTAAATTAAACTCACAACATTTTTTTCTTTTTAATTTTTGATAATGTTTCAAATAACCTGTGTTGAGGTCTGCCTAGTAGCTTAATGGATAGAAATGTTATGTTTCGGATGCCAACGAGAGTTTTCTTGTGATTTTTTCATTCGTGGTTGATGGTCTTTGGTGTAAGATGGCTATGATACCCTTCTCTTCAATCGTTGGCTTAACCAAGAACCATCTATGACTTCCTGATATCTGAAAGAAGACTACTACCCTCGGTAACGTGTTAATTTCGGGATAATCATTTTTGTTGCAAATAACCTGTGTTCTTCAAAGCTATATAAAATTAAAGCTAGTACAATTCTAGACAATGTTTAACTGTCTTAAAATTTAATATCTAGGAGTTCTTAGCAAATTTGTCCAATAATCATACAATTTTTGGTCAAAATGCTCGATTTTGAAGAGTTTTGCATTGCAATAGATCATCTTTACTATTCAAGACCAAAAAAAATGAAAGCTTTTTAATACACTATAGAATCAAAAAAAGAAAAACATTCTGATAGATTTATTATGAGTATTTCTCGATAAAATAAAATATTGCTAAAATTTACATTTAGAATTTGACAATTTTTTTCATTTTGCTATAATTTTTAAAAGTTTAAAAATATCAATGAAACATTTATTAATCATATAAAAAAAAAATGTTCTACTAATATGGATTTTATAAAAGTTTTATCAAAACCATTAGTACAAGAACTGTTTTAACGTAGAAACATGCGTACTCAAATATTTTTATTCAAATTTGTGATATTAACTAGTTTTATATGTTTAGTTGTACCTCTATTGTTGTTTTCTTGTTTTTTACAATAAATAGACTGCTTTACACCACTTTCAGTGTAACTTAAGGTTTCAACTACATTATTTGCATTAACTAATATACATCAAATAAATAGTATTTTTTTAAATAGTGGAACCATTATTTTTCTTTATTTAACAAAATATTTGTTAATTTGATTAATCTTTTATTCTTTTAACAAAAATAATGATTAAATTAATAAAAAACTACAATTAATCTAACAAAAAGATTATTGGACGTATTTTGATAATTTATTTGTTGATTTTACCTGAGGATTGTTTTCAGTGTATCAATCAATCTCATTTTATTATTTTTACAATTTTGTAGTATTAAAACTTACAACTAATGATATCACAAATGATTTTAGGATTTGATTTATATTCGTTCATATTTTTAATAACATAATCTTTTTTATTTAAATAAAAAATTATATAAACTAATACAATTATACTTTACTATATTTGATTATATGCTGTTTCAGAGAAATTTTTTATTGATAAAAATAGTGAATATAAAAAATTGTTTGACTTTTTAACTACGGAGTATTTAATAATTAAGGTAACAGGGAAGTTTTTATGAACAATATGAACAACTACTACCCTTACTTTTTAAACATCCTGTATAATGAAGCTGTATAAAAAATGTTTTTTTATAGATGGTTTTTTTGGCGAGCTATTTAACCCTTCAGATAGTTCAAACATCACTTAAATCTCTTGGGAGAAATAAACTAAATAAAACGTCTGTAAATATACATCAGAAGGTGAATATTTTTATAAGCATAAACTATATAAAATGGTACTGCTATTAATCGTTTTATTGATTTTAAAAACACAAATGAATTATAAAGATATTAAAAGAGGGTCATCCATTTAATAATTTAACATTTTTATGATGGATATTCTATTGTAGGTAATTTAAAAAATTTTTCTCCGTTTGACTAAAATTGAAACGTTTTAGCAAATAAAAAAAATATACTTCTTAGAGACTAAAGTTGTGACTTTAAAAGTAGTAAATTATAAAAGTTTTAATTATACTGATACTCCATAAGGAATACGATAAAATGTAATAACAAGTTTTAAAAATAACACATTAACTTTTCATGATAGTGTTTTTTATGATAGTGATTTTAATCACTGTCAGATATCATTATACTTGACCCAAAATATGCCACGTCCCCACTGTGCTGGGGTTTTTTTTTTGTGTCTTTATAATGTATTTTTAATTTTTAATATATCATTAAATTATACAGGTGAAAATCAATATAATTGAAGGTGTTTTATTCGAGACTTGCGACATATATCATAGTAAATGAGAATTTTGAGTGTGTTTTTCGAATGCAATTATGACTATGCATAACAAATCCTAATTAAAATAAAATATGTAGAATGATTAATTTAAAATTACTTTTCCACTTATGTCATTAAATAGTAGGGCATTAATAATAATGTGTTTTATAAAATGTTATTTATTTTTATAATTAATATTCAAGTAAAACAATGGAGAGAATTTTTTTAGAAAATTTACCTATTAAGTTATTAAATTGATTAATAAAACAAATTATTTCATTTTGAACTAGGCCAGGAGTTTTTCTAGTTTTGTAGTTGGATTCTTATTGATTAGAATCAAAATTTTTAACTTTTATACAAATACTATGTGTTTTAGGTATAAAATGTTATATTTTTATTTAAAACAATTTATGTTAAAAATTAATATTTAATAAACATTAGACTTTATTAAGCAGATTGGAAATATGTAACTAAATTATTCAAAATAAGTTGATGTTATTTTATATCGTTTGATGTGTAGATAAACGAATAAAAATTTGTAATAAAAATTTTATAAAGGTCTAGTTATCACATTTTGGCAAATTATATCTGTTTAAATCTAAAATTGTTAATTGGGAACTGTAATATTTCTGTAATGGTCTTTTAATAAAAATATAATAGTAATAATCACACATAAAATTTTTATGGCAGATTAGATGTTTTGAAGATTACATTCAAAATCACTCAGGTTAATGACATAGTCAGAATTTTTTGATGAATGGAAGGACTTGTTAAAAAAATAATTTTACTGGACTATATGGAAACATTTTTTTGTTTATCACATCATTTTTTAGGAGTGGCCCCTGTTGCACCTTCTATATGCATAGTTTTTAACATTCATACTTCTGTTTAAAATAATGTAATATACTGAGTTAATTTAAATAAGTAAAAAAGGAAAAGAGATATAATGTGAAAACTATAAGCGAGTAAAAATGTTACCCATCATCATACTTTCTATGTAATGCTTATATCGATCTGTTTTTTTTTTCATTTTCACGTTAAATCATTATTTATAAATAAATACTTTTTTGAATCTTCTATGTTTGCCCATTTCTAAAAATTATATTATTATTATGAAAATTGTTAACGTGTTAAAAGTGCAAAAATAATTTTGTCGGTTATTTCTATACCAGATGTGCCTCAATTTCATTATATACACAATAGTAATTTTATTTGTCTACAGGCATTGATGAATTTAATATTTTTGCTCATTTTGAGGCAAGTAATTTTTCTAACGTCAGAACTTGTTTGTGTGAAGTTTTAATCCATAGCATTCCGGATGCTTTTAGTTCAGTACCGAGGTTTTAATGAAAACCATAATGTTTGGGTTAGCACCTAAGGAAATCCAGTGCACAACCAGGAGACCACTTTTTCTTTACCGTGTGTCATTAAACAGACTTAAATGAAAACTAGACCAGCTAATCTTTTCAGTCATATCAGTCGCTGTCAAAACGAACGGAGACAAATCTGTCACATACATACACATTGAACAGAACGCAGTCTTATTCGTTTTCCTGAACTATATTTCTCCTTTTCATCAATCATCATTTCAAAAAAAATATGATAATAAGAATTGTTCGCCTATTTTTTCAATTTTAGATTTTCAATTTTGAGCTTGAATACCTTTTTATAATCGTTTTTAAATTATAATACTATTCACAGAATTGTTAGCACATAAATAATTTCCTATATATTGGGGCACTATGATTGAATTTCAATGAAATTCGAGAAAACATAAATTTAATAAAATGGTACATCCAAGTTCAAAAATAAATATGCACTTTTGTTTTAAAACTGTAGTCAAGAGTATGATAGTTTGTACCTAATAAAAAATATTAACCTATAAGATAAAATAAAATAATAATAAAATATTATTATATAATATATTATTTGTTAAACAGTATACCAAGAATGTTACTTTTAGAATGATTTTATACAAATTTACCTATTAAAAACGAGAAAAATATTTTATTAGAACTATATTTATATTTCTAATAAAATTTTTACTAAGATCAGATATATCAAAGATAAAATAATTTTTATATAAAATTTGGTTTCTTTGTCTTGAGAATTATTTTAGTTGTAAATTGAAATTCAAGTTTTGATCTGTGTAATTTTTGAGTTTTAACTGATATGATTGCACTTAATATTGAGTAGGTGTAACTCATAATTCATTTGAAAATCTTGAAGTTACTCTTTGGCGTGATAAACAAAACTTTTGTCGGCTTAATATAGCTTAAGGTTTAACATTCAAGTCGGGATTACATGAGTATATTCTCAAAATTTATATCACAAAGAGCTTAGCCAATGTCATAAGTGTTTTGTATAATCTACTATTCAAGTTTAATCCCTCATACCTAAATCTCGGTACAATATAACAAACGTCAAGAGTTAATATACGCCCTTTAAAACAGTATGATCACACAAACATTGAAGTTAAATTTATGTAAAAAATAATATAAAAATTAATATGTAAAATATAATATAAAAATAAATATGTAAAATTAAGTAAAAAAGTAACTATTGTACGTAGAGATTTTTTTTAGTGACTAGTAATTAAAGGAGTTATAAAAGTTTAATATTAAAAGAAAAAATTACCTTATTTTAGTAAATAGGCTTTGTAAATATACTTTAAAACATTTTAATAATTTATTTTGTAATTAAAAATTATATTTTATTAAAATTGATGTTTTTGGGAAAGTTATAATTAAAATATTTTTTTATTAGATGTTTTCTTTTACGTTAATTTGAATTGGTTTTTATAAAAACCGCAAGTATGTTTGAAAGGTATCTTTTTAGTGTTAAACAAATGTAAATATGTTTAAATATGTAAACATGCTATGTAGTACTTCAGATTTTTTTACACAAGATATGATTATATGTGGATTAGTTAATAAAAAAATATATAAAATTCCAAATAATTTTTTAGAAAAAATTTCAAATAATTTATTCAAACACTAATATTATAAATAAACATTGAGGTTATATAGATTTTATTGTTATATTATTATCTTCTGGCTATAGTAAAATGCTTTATCACTCCAATCGTAAAACTTAAATAACTAAATTTTAGCTCTGATGCTAAGCTGAGAAGATATTGGTTTTACCATTATGTGCGTTTTTTATGTCTGTAATTGTAAGATTACAAATATATAAATTATTAAGAAATTTAAAAGTTAATAGGAGTTGATGTTGTTTTTGGAATAATCCAGCAATTCCTTTTCAAAATTAAAAACTATCTACAGATTTTTATCTGAGTGTTTTTATTATAGTAAGCTTAATCAATGTCAGATATCATCAATACTTGTCTAAGCTATACCGCGTCTCCTTTGCACTGGGTTTTTAATTGCTGTTTTCTATGTTAATAATAGGATATGGACAATATTTTATTATTGTAAAATCACTAATATTAATTGAATAAAATTATTCTTGTAGTCGTAAAATATATTGTATGGTATTAAAATTATTTTGATTAATTAAAAAAAGTAATTAATTGACGATATTAATAATAATAAATTAAATTACATAATATAATACTTTTTAATATAATATGGTTTCATGATTTAAATAAACAGGATTATTTTCTTTTTAAAAAATTTACATAATGAAATTATATTTTAAAATTTTGCACGATATATTTATAAAAAATGTGTACTTTAATTTATGATTTTTTAGTATAAATCCAAACTTCTTTAAATGTAATCATTTTTATTATAATATTAAATATAACAATACATAATGAACTTTCCATGGTTATTGAAGGAAACAAAATATTAAAAATAAGCCGATTAGTAAAAAATGGATGTGCACTAAAAAAAATTATTTTTTGTAATTTTGATTTTTTTAATTGATTACTTTAAGACCAAATAAATAAGCAAAATTACAAAAAAATCATTTTTGGCTATACGTCCTTTTACAACTGGACGGCTCAAGTATTATTTGTGTATTCGTATATACAAGGGATCTCTGATCGCATTTCTAGAATAACAAATAAGACCAAAATAATATTGTGTTTGAACATAGTACAAAAATCGTGTTCATAATATAAATAATATATTGGACAAACAGTATGAGAAATCAACAAGGATAAAGAACTGATACGTGGTCTACAACAGTTTGAAAAAATGTGTGGTATTGTTCTTACAACAAAACGCATATTATTTGACTCTACAAAACTACCAAATATTGGAGGTAATTTTTGAAAAAAAAAATTTAAATAAGTTAAAATTATAGAAAGAGCTAAAAAATAATAACACAGACTTTATTAATAGAAATTAAAATAAAATAAGAAATATTCTACATCTCACACAAAAAAGTTACAAGTTTTGTAGTCAGAATAATTGTTACAGAAAAATTTTAAAGAAATTATGTTTTTATAAAAAATAAGTTGAATAATAAAACAATATACTAGAATTCGCGTTATGGACAAAATAATAATTTTTTGTAAGATAAATTGATGTTTTATTTTATATTGCACCTATTGTGGTCAAGTTTTTTTTTTAAATAAATAGTATCTCTAAAAATTTTTCAAGACTGAAATAAGAAGTTGTTCATTGATAATGTTTTATTAATCATAAGGAATGACTTCAACCTATACGAGTCTTCTGTCTTTCAAAAATATGAGTTCGAAAATATAACGATTAGTCATTATTTATAAACAATTTAATTGTTATAGGAATTAAATTCTTGTATTGCACATAGTTTTTTCATATATCTTTATTTAAAATAGATTTCATTATATTAAAAGTAATTTTGAACTTAGTTGCGAGTATTTTAAGGCTTATTATACAAATATTAAACAAGCATTTTTAAGATGATTATAAAATGTACAAGACCGAGGAAAGCCTTTTTAAACTTTAATTTGTATCAATAAATACATTTTGGAGTGCTGCTAATGATCATTATCATTTTATTTATTTAAGGCGAATTTGTTATGTTATGTCAAGTTAACAACACAAGGAAAGAAAGGAAAATATCTATAATCTTTTGGATCTATTATTTGATTGGTACCAAACTGTAAAACTTTATGGGGGTACCTGGTTATGAATATTTCATGAAATCCTTAATCGTTTTAGTAAACGATTCATAAATATTAAATGTTTTGTATCATTGAATACAATTATATTTATATTGTTAATAATTAAAAAAAAATTACTCGGATAATTTACTTCTAATAATATATAATAATTTTTTTTTGTTTAACAAACATTCCAATTTTTGTTTGAAAATATGGGTCGATATAATGTTTAAGTATTGGCTGGTCAATTGAAAATAAACAAACTTGATCTCAAACATTGTTCACTAATCCTCTTTGGTTGTTTGGTAATATTCCCAATTGTTTATATTGGTCGGTTTAAAATCATTTTCGTGTTCAGGATTTGTATTAAACCACCGAAGTCCACGAATGTGTAATTAATGAAAGATATCACTTTATTGCGTGGAAAATTATGTCCTCAATTAAAGTTCGTTAACACATTGCGCTAATAAAAAAAATGTATGAAATCCTATGTACATTTTTTTTTAAAAATCTGTGGACTTAAAGTAATCTTTTTTGAAGTCTGTTAAAAAATAAAATAAACGGTTTCATTCATTTAATGTTTTGAAATTCTTTCGCAGCGTATACGCCTTGAATGTTTTTGCTTATTGCGAAAAATCACAGTAGTTTGTTATTTGTAATACTCAGCGGGGTCTTAAAAAAGTATTGTAATCTTTTTAAAAACATTACTGAGAAGTAGTACTTCTACAGACAGTTATTTTATAACAGTCCTCAGAGAGAAAAACAAGTGTCATTTTTCAAAACAATTTGTTTTATTTTTACTAAGGACTTATTGTCTAATTCTAAATGTCCCGGAATCACTATAATAAAGAGATCAAAATTTAAAATAATTATTAGAAATAAAATGAATAATTGTTAACATGTATTTGTTTGACTTTTTCAATAATACTTGATGTCCATTTCTAGTTAAATATTACTTTTTTAAAGATTATTTTGTATACATATAAATAATATTTTGCAAAATTCATGTGTCAAAACATAATACAAAATCAACTTGATAATAAATTGTTAACATTAAGGAGGTTTTTCCCAAAACTAGAAGTCATCAAATAGCAAAAATATTACATAAAACTTTAGGGTGGAAGGATCAAAAAATATGGCCACTGGGAATTCAGCAAACAAGCTAAAAATATATTTATCTTATTTTCCATCATACATTTTCGATAAAAACTTGTGATTCTTTAAGTAACAGTAAAATTGGTTAACATTTTAAGTTATTAAATATTATTTTGGTTATAAAAATGTAATTTATAATTCTAAATGATTGTTAAGAGTTTACTGTTCAAACAATATTATTAACAATTTTGAAATTAAATTGAAAATTAATAAAAGTATACTAATTATTATAGGATAGAATTTAATAGTTAATTATTTAATAGTTAAATTATATGTTGAAATTGAAAAAAAGTTTATTTATTTTTTAATACCTGAAGATTCTTTTATCATTAACTACTCATGTAATAGAAATAATATTAAGATTTTGCTATTAATTACTTTCAGTTCCATGATTTTCTCAATTGATGATTGCTCATGAAGTAATTTTTATGTTCATCTCTTATGTCTTACATGGGTAACAACTTAAATTTTTCACATGATAATATACATATTTAATTAGCTTGTAAAATAAAAAATGATCTAATTAGAAAACAATTCTGGTCTATCAAACAGTTTTAAAAATGTCGACATTTACTTATTTTAAACATTGTAATTCTTTGAGGATTTTCTCCATTTACAGAAAATGTTTAGGCCGCACTCTTCTTCACTACCTGGATATAAAATTTTCAATAACTTTGAAAATACTGATCATCGATCAGTAATTTTATTAATTAGATTGTTATTAAATAAATAAAGCTAACGAATTACGAATATTGCCATTAAAAATTAAAGTTGACCTTTCTCTAAATATATAAAAAAAGAACATGAAACATAATTATGATTAATAAATTAATGAAAAAATGTAACTAATAGAAATCAAAAGTTAAATTTTCAATGTTGTATTTTTTTTAATAATAAAATGGTCATTGATAAAATAATTGCTCTGTATATTAAACTGAATAATGTTGGTATTTTTAATAAATTTATGGAGGTATAAAATTATTTAATCATATAATTTAGTAATTTAGCGAAATTATATGAAGTACAATACATTCAAGGTCGGGTTGGTCAACAATGGCCATTGTGCCGTCTGCCAAAAGGAAAACGTCGATGGAGTACTGAGAAGTTGCATTGGTTGCGATTTATCAATTAAATTTTTTATTTTTACTCTCAATATGTCTTCTTTTATACATCATTGTTTAGAAAAAAGTATATATTTTTTATTCATATTGTAAAAAATAAATTTACTCAAAAATATTCATAGTGAATTTATAGTTGGAGATATAAAATGTATAAAATGTTTTGGAGGGCTAAAATAATTAAGTTAAATGACCGAGACTTACATATTATAACAAAAATTTTTTAGGGGTTATAAAATTAGAAATCCCTCCAATATTAGGACAATTAGTTCATTTTTTCTCAAAAAATTGAATTAAATAACAAAAAAACTCAAATACTGAACCGGTAAACGAGCGAAATGGACCACCTTTGCATATGTTACATTCCTTAGCAAAGAAAAGAAATTGTATTTTCGAAACATTTTTGTTGGTATAAAACTTATAGTTAATTTTTTTCAGGTTTTCCAAATCTATCGTGTAAATATGTCCGGTATACGAGTGACTGGGATTCCACTTTAGCTAATAAAGACCTAGGAATTGATTCAGATATCTATTTCACACCGTCTTTTGTAGCTAGAATGAGGTAAGCATATTATCTAAATATATAAGCAAATATTTAAAATATTTTTTTGTTTAATATGCAATATAAACACAGTGGTTATTGCTTATTTGTATTTTCGAATTAAATAGCCTGGACCAAATCAAATGTATAAGTGTAATAGATAATAATATCCATTTACTAATTCAACTGATGAGCTATCAAAGTACGTCCGATAAGCGACATCAATTAAATAATGGTTCAACAAATAAAAATATATTAATTATTAGAAATAAGCGGCTTTTTTAGGATATTACCAATTTTAAAGCTAATTAAAAAAAACAAAAAAATTTAATTTAAGTATTCTAAATAAAATTAACAATTATACATATCTTTAATATTAATTCAAATAAAGTAAAATTTTAAGATGATATAACACAAATATATACAAAATTTACGTAAATTTTACATGTTAATCACGTATCTAAACTTCTCACTAGATTTAATCATAATAATGTGGATAAAATCAGTGAAGTTTATGAGTTATTGTTTATACAATTTCCTGTAGCTCATGTTAACATTAAGAATATTTTGATTCAAATTAATTTTTATTGAAATAAAAGAGGATTTTATTAAATATAAAATAGTTTCAATTAAACTTTACATTAGTTTTATTTTTGGGTAAATATTAGTTGAAATAAAATGTTGGTGATTACAAATAATTAGGGCTCAATCCTAGTGATAAATTCTTAACTTTTTCAATATCTTTAGGATAGTTATTTGAGTTTCTTAAGTAAAATTTTTCAAATGAAAATAAAAATACGAGTTGTATCACTAAAAGACTTATCACTAATAGTTATTTATTATTAGTGATGTATTATTAATGACTTAGTCGTAAATCAAGATCCATTTACTAACAAAAGTTATCAAAATTAAATCTGTAGTCAACTTCAATAAAAATAATTTGTTATCACTTTTAACGAATAAATAATAATTTAACAAGATATATATATGGCCTTTGTAATACAAATGATGACTTTTATAAAGGAAATTCAAACCCTAAAGTTATCCGGATGGAACCACACAGTCTGTATCATTGTAATATCTTTTATCACATAGTGATTTATGTATCGTAATGGGTTAATATCTAATTACAACTTCGTGTCTTGCGTTGCTGTATCTGAAAAAACTTTAAAATAAAGTGATTTATATAAAACGGCAGTTATTCATCACGTAACGTAATATATACATAAAACCTTTTATTATATCCTTTACATTTACTAGCAAAAGCTTAATAATGAATAATGTAAATAGTTAAATATTGCTGTACATTGTCAGCACCTGCGTTAAAATTCCAAGAAGAAAATTCATAATAAGTATTATTACTTCAATATTAAAATGACGAAGTATAACGACGGTGTATCATTACTATAGTAAATAAATGTAACCATATCTGTGTTACTTTAAATATTTTAACTGTTTAAATAATAATACATGCATTTTATTCTCAAATCAGATTCTTTTTGAAACAATCAAATAAGAAATATACAAAAAAGATACGATACATTTTCCCCAAATTTATTAAAACAGTATTTAAGTATTTACTTATCGTATCTTAAAGTCACGAGAAAACACAGATTATAGAGGACTGGTTGGTCATAGAGAGATTATACATACATTAAATTAAAGCTAATAACATTATCTACATCACTATATTAACAATTTTCGATAAAATATATTTTTTTTAAGTAATAGATCTCCGAAAATATATCAATTTTTGGGTTTTCTCAAACACTTATTTACTATTTATTTTAAATTTTATTTTTAAACGAGTTATCTAAAATAACCCATGCTACGATATAAATAATATAGTTATTCTTAATTTAATATATCAAATATCTCCAGAACTGTACTTTCCCAAGACATGTTTTCTAGTATTTTGTAAAATTATGTACGTCTTATTGTGGTGCATTTTATTAGAATCTTTGAAACTTTGATTGCTAAGATACATATTCTAAAACAATAATTTTAATATCCAATTGTTTTGATGTCCGATACTCTTAAAATTCGTATAGTTATTACTTGATCGTACTTTTTATCTATTGGTAGTTAAACAGCTGTAAATAATTAAATTTCATCTAGTTTCTTGAAAAATTTAGTAGATTTTAGTATCTGGTATTAGATACTAGAATTTTTTTACACAATATTAGGTTATGAAGTTTAAACATGATTAAATAATGGTTTTTAGAGACAGCATTCCTTGGATTACTCATTGTCGAATTAACGAGATTAGTATAAAAATCATAATAGAAAAATAAGGAAGAATGCGTTTTCATTTTGACTAGTATATTATAGAAAAACTATATCTGTAATATACTCTGTAATTGGAAAACAACTCGAACTTTTGTTTCACTACTAATATAATGATTTTCTATGGCAGATCCAATTTGTTAGTTCGCTGGTTTAATAATAAAGGGCAGTTGTTGATCTGACATAGTTTTTTCTGCGAAAACATTTTTTTATTTGGAATCATTATACTGTTTATTTCTTTGCTTCTTTTTTGTTTCTCTTTTGGGACGCTATTGTGTTATGTTGAACAAAAATGTCATGGTTGTTAGGATGTAAGAATGCTGGACTTGTCTTCAGGGACACAATAGTACCAAAAAGGATGTCACCCTCCATTTGACAGTGTATATTTTCTATTTCACCTTCGTAAAGTTGAGAATGAATAGATTCTAGAAATGTGTGCACGGAGAACTACTTGCAGTACATTAATAAGGTGTGTGATGAATTTTGTTTTAATGGATAGCGTAGTGTACACGTCAGTGACTAGCTCTGGATATAATTAAAACATCACTCTTTTAAAAAGCACAATTTAAAAAGATTTTCTCAGAAATACCCATCTGACAGTATGTAATTTATATCAGTATTATTTCTTTCTTATATTAACTAGGAACAACAATTTTCTCTTAAAAGAGAACATCGATTATAATAGTGACGAATCTAGTTGTTCATGTTATAATGTTGAGTTTGAACATCTAAAATAAAATAATTAAAACAATACATTTTTGATTGTTATTGGTTTGGTTTTTTAAACGTAATGTTGCTCACTCTCGTGTAAATCTAAATAATTGAAATATAAAATTCTTTTAAGAAATTGAAAAAAGTTTTAATTTTCTTAATTTTTTATAAATTTTTCAAGAATTAAGGATTCTGTAGTTATTGATCATTAGCAAAGCAAATTTATCTAGAACTTTTTTCGATAAAAAACGTTTATATTACTATAAATCATTAAAAAGCATGTATTAGAACAATTTTTTGCGGCTAAACAATCTTAAGTAATCGGATTGGATCGTTGAAAGTTTAGGGATTTTCTAAAGAATGTGTGAACGAGTGTGATCACTCGTTAGCATTGTACTAACAAACCATGCTTTTCAGATTGTTAAGACTGATGTCAAAGGTGTCGCATTTGTACTGGTATAATATAAACACTATATGTCAGTTGTATTGCACAAAAGAACAAAAGCTGGATTATAGTATAACAATGTTTGCAAATAATTTTACTATTCAAGTGACGATGATGGGCTTGAAATTTTATATGTTACACTAGATAGTAATAATTTAGAGGTTTTATCGTTTATTTAGAGGTCGTTCGTTTATTTATTTAATCTTAATTTTCTATTTACAAGCATACTACAAAATCAGTAGTATTGAGAGAAACTATCTTTATAATTTAATTTCATTAAATGACAAACATGCTTTCTCTACTCTGATTAATACATATTTAATAACAAAAGATCTAAAATAGATAAAACGAATTCTTAAAGTTATCAAATATTAAATAGTTATCAACAATAAAAAAATATAAATCAATATTAAAATAGAATTTTAATATGAAAAAATGTTTTATTAGTTAATAATTAACTAATTAATATTTTAATTATTAAAATATAAGTAACTAGGCTTTGGCTAGTTGGAACTCTGTCCAAGACTCGGTGCCCTGCGGTCCTCACGCGTCTATGATGCGAAGGCCCTTGGAGATGTCCTTAAAGGTATTTTTAATTATTTTTCCTTGATATTGCGATCAGATATCTATACTGTTAATTGTAAAATCAACATTTTAAATATAGATGTGTCTTTGATACTTTTCTAGTTAATTTCGAAAAACTAAAAGAATATGTTGATATAATAAAGGAAATTTCAATTTTGTTGAAATTTTTATATTTATTAACTATGCTACGTTTATAACATATTTTTTATTTTTTATCACTAATTATAATAAGAAATAAAAAAATATTATATTTATATTAGTGATAAATAATAAAACATATGCTTCGAACATAGTTTAAGAAATCAATAATTATAAAAAAAAAATTGAAATGATAATTGGATAAAAAGTTATAAGCCTCGACAGATAGATTTGAAACATTCTGTATAAATTTTTAGTGTAGGTAATTAATGGCTAAGCATATATGTGAATTTTCAGTTTTCTATCTTTTCTTGAAGCTTGTAATACAGTGCATTATAGCATTAATTATTCATTGATGATAAATTACACTGACAACCAACTTCAAAATAGAGTTTCATAATTCTTGATTTGAAAATGTCATTTAAAATGGAATGTTTATTATGATTTTTTGTTTGGCTATAACATTAGTTATATTGTCAGCTTTAAGATGATATACGTTGTATATTGAGCCAATATATTTTAAGTCTTAACAAAAATACCAAATAATTTGCATATGAAATCAAAAAATCAGATCTCTTGAGGATATTCTGCTTAAATGTTGATACACTTATAAAAAAAAAAATTCTTAATAATGATACTGTTTTTTAGATTGATGAAAAATGTCCGTTTTGTAAATCATAATGTATTACTTATAGACAATTTATTTCTCTATGTAGAAATTTTTTACAAAGAGACAAAATATTTATTAAAATTTATGTTTTACGAATTATTTTTAAAAATTATTTGTCTTTTGTCTTTAGTACAATGAAAAATTTTTGACTAGTTCATTAAATTTAGTGCACTTAAAGAGTTCTATATATAGCACGGGGTTCATTAGTTATGTACGTAATACTAAATTATTATCTACGTCTATTGATGTGATAGTTAAGAAGTGGAATTCTTCTCGGTATTCTAGTAAGGAAAATCGTGACTTACATACAATTCTATTCAATTTGACAGATGCTGTTCGCCTTGTCTTCGCACAAGCTTTGCTTATTAAATAGAATATTATAAATTTACTAAAATATATACTGATGAACACTTCAAAAATTTTATCAGTTCTTAGTTATTTGACTTCTTTTATATTTTGGTAAAAGATTAAGCGTTGTTTATAGAACTGCTTATCACGAGAAATGGAATAACGTAATACTTAGTTAACATTATATTGTTACATTATATAAAATATCAATTCTTTATGTATTTTATAATTTTATTATAAGACAATCATAATTTGAATGGAGATTGTTTCAAGAGAAAGTGTATCCTGTCGAGAAAATTTCTTAGTATTCTCTTTGAAAATATCAATTTATGTTACAGAAAGTCATTTATAAATACTTAAAGGATTTGTGTCGTTATAAGATGCCTTATAAGCATGTCATTGCATTATACGCTATGCCGTGAGTCATTCATTTTGTTCTGAGCGTAGATAATATCAAATTGAAGTATTAACAACCAAACTATGAGCTTAATAGACAGTAATTTTGAAATGAGCGAATAATTATTATTGAATAAATATTCAGACGTCAAATAACTCTACATACGGTAGCTGTTTGTGTCATGATAAACAATGTTAATATCACGGCTCTATAATAATCTTGGCTTGAATGGAATCCCTTTTTAATTACTAAAATCGTCGGGTACATTACTCGGAAATGACTGATTCCAGAGTTTTAGAGCCAATCTGGTTTAATCCGAATTTCTAATAAATGTACATCACATACTGATTTTACTGGTACTTTACTCTTCATTGAAACTGAAAGCATAAACATATAAAAAAAATTTTATTATTAAAAAAATAAGGCTAATTTTTATTTCTCATTATTACTCAGTTCTAAAAAAGTAAAAAATAATAATCATTTTTTGTGGAAAGTTATAATTTAATTACGAGTACATTAAAATTCAAGTCAAGTACATAAATACCTTTTTTTAATTGAGCCTAAAAAGTACTATATATGATAATTGGTTTATTGCTGACCTCTTTTACTTTCTTCCTACTGTATTAAGAAAAAAATTTAAATAAAGAAGAAAAAAAATTTATTACATTATAATAATAATTTAAAAAATAATGTTTTTTGGCTATTTAAGTACTATTTATTCTCGAATTTTAAATGGTTATAAAATACATTTTATGTCCGTTTTTTGACCTTTATTAGGATATCAACTTCAATTTTTAAATGGCAACATACGTAGTTAACTAGCTAACTTAATTGATTATTTATTAAATAATGGTCTAATTAATAAAATGGCATGGCAATAATAACTATTGAACTAGTATTTCAAAAATTATTATTACAGTGATGTTCTTCATATAATTTCACTAAATCACTAAATTATATGATTAAATAATTTGATATCTCTATAAATTTATTTAATATACCAACATTATTCTGTTTAATATATAAAGTAATTATTTTATCAATTAATTATTCAAAAAAAAAAAAATACTATATTGAAAATTTAACTTTTGATTTCTATTAGTTACATTTTTTTTATTAATTTATCAAACATAAATATGTTTCATGTTATTTTTTTTATATATTTAGAGAAACATCAACTTTAATTTTTAAAATTGTAATATACGTAATTCACTAGCTTTATTTAATATAATCTAGTTAATAAAATTACGGATCGATGACCAGTATTTCCAAAGTTATTAAAAATTTTATATCCAGGTAGTGAAGAGTGCGGCCTAAAAATGTCTAGTGATATATATAATAAAACCGGCGCCTCATCTTAATCCAATACTTTAATTTTTATAACTTACGAAATACTGGGCATTTGTTGTTATTGACCAAAAATTTTTTTCTAACAAGAACATTTTTAATTTTATAAGTTAATTAAATATGTATATCATCATGTGAAAAATGTAAGTTGATACCCGTGTAAGACATATAAGGGATGAACATAAAAATTACTTCATGAGCATACAATTGAGAAAATTATGGAACTAAAAGTAATCAATAGCAAAATTCTCAATATTATTTCTATTATTCAATTTAATGAGTGGTTAATGATGTCTGAATGATAACCAGTATTTCCAAAGATATTAACATTTTTATATTTTGACGGAAAGGGTGTGACTTAAAATTACGTAATGTTAAAAATAATAAAACCAACTCCTCACCTCCAGCCAATACTTTTAATTGTTAATTACTTTCGAAATATTGGTCTATTAGTTGTTATTCACCAGTCAGTTTTTTAATTAGACCGTTATATTTTTTTATAAGCTTATTAAATATGTGTGTTAACAAAAAAAAAGTTGTTATTCTTATAACAGATAAGCGATAGATCTAAAAGAATATTTATCAAATAAAATTCGAGAAATAAATAATACCGAACAAATTTTTTTTTTTTAATTATTATAATTTTAGGAGAAATTTAGTGGTCGATTAATAAACGATTAATCAATAACCCTGAATTAATAATTATTTTTTAATGTTATGTTTTGTAAAAACAGCTCATTAATTTATGAAAATGTCATAGTTTCAAACAAAATTAAGACAAATTTTGTTGTCATCTTCATATTTATATTCGAGGCAAAATGCATTTGATAATCGTGGTTATGATAATTACCTAATTTGATATATAGTAAAAGTTATATGGAAGGATCACATGACACAATGTGTGCTATGAATGTTTAATTTCACGTACATATGTACTCGAAGCACGCAAATATTACTCACTTAGTCATTGTCGGGATAAATGTTCCTCTTACCATACTATTTTAACATTTATAATATAGCTATTTATGAAATTTGTGGTGATGTTTAGTTTAATATTGAGTTAAATTCTATGTTTTTTTTTTACAACTATTTTTTATTGTAATTTTATGGATATATGGAAAATATTTCTTTTTTGATTGCATCAATGCTTAGTACCTCCCTAGAAAAAATGTCTGAATTCCACACTGCAGATAAAGTTAACTATAAATCACTTAGAAAATAACTACTGAATAAATGTTCAATTTTTTTGTTGTACTGTTAAGAAATGAAACAGTAGCTGGGATATATTACAATCAAAAAAATCTTACCATTTCCGAATCAAATAAGTAATACTATTTATTAAGTATTTGAAAATGTGTATGGTCATATTTCTCCTTTATTTGAGATTCTTTATTTTGTGTTAAGTTAAAAGTTTTACATCATATTAGTACTTTAAAAACTTGAGTATTAACAAAGTTATTTTTTGTTGTTAATTTTTATTCGAAAAGTTTTACTTTTATCGTACATTATTTAACATACATTTGAATAATAACTTTTCACGCTTTTGTTAGGTACTTAATATGTATGAGCTAATTTAAATTTAAAAAATGGATAAGAAGGTTCGTCAAATACAGATATGTAATCACGTGAAGAAGTATTTTTCATTAATTTATAAATTATTTAGTTTAATTTAATTATAATTCATGTTTTCTAATAAAAATATGTATGATTTTCCCTTTATTTTTCGAATAATATTTTGGTGTACTGATCCAAGATCCGGTTGCTTTGGGATAAGTTGAGGTTATTTTATTATTTAAAATTTTTGATTAAATATTTATATTGACCGAATGATTTTGCTGTATTTACTTTTCGAGTTAAAGTATTTACTATATTTATATTATTTTTCAATAAATATTCCAACAACATTAAGTCAATACGTTGTCATAAGTATTTAATCGTATAATTAATGAGTGAATTACATGAATTCAGGAGAAATGTATCATCAAATAATGATTTGTGGAGGTAGTACTTATAGTCTGTAAAATATTATGTTAATGGTCACTATATTCTCATTTGTACTACAAAACGATTGTATCTCTAAATGTTACTTGGTTTTTGGATTTTCCTATTCATTACTCTGCTTTATTTTAAAATAGATAATGGCAATTTTAATTATTAGAAAATCACGTAATCGAGTAAACAAGTGAAGAAGTCGGTTGAAGTAAATGATATTTTTTTGATAGTTGAATTTTTCCACTGTGTAAAATCAATTTAATTTGGCCAAAATAAAGGTGAATCTCATAATGATTAATAAAAATTATGCTTGCGCGACTTTGGTGTTGTGTAATTTATATTTTTCTCTAAGACGGTTATTTTTCTTTATTCTAAAATTTACTGATGTCGCGTCCGGAGTACCAAACGTACTTGAGAGATAACGGGAAAATATCGCTTGCGGACGTGCTCTGGATCGTTCAATATTTGTCAAGTAAAATATTGCGTCAACCTTTGGCTTATTGTTCACTATACTTAGCCGAGAAAAATAAATAAATAAACACATTATCTCGTGACTTACTAAGCGGGTCTTAGCAAAACCACGTTCCGCATACTTAGCTACAGGTACGTTTTGGATTTCGCCGAAGTATATTCCGATGTAATACGTATGCCGTGGCAACCGCAGCAGACTCCACGTGTGTATAAGATGAACGTGATGTCGTGTATATTTTCATCAACTTTAGCATATTATTCGTACGTCGTTTTTACAGTTAGTTTTGCCGCCCTTACAAAAACCACGTCGCGCCGCCAAATAATTTAATATGTTCAATATATAAGACGCGGTAGTCAGAATGGAAGTCGTAAGATACTCGAGATGTTTTTCATTTTGCATCCCACTGCAATACGACTAGCGACGACGTAATATCATACGGCTTAACGTTCATTTTATAAAGATAAAAAATATATGTAATTTTATCTCGTTTATAGCAGCTACTCGTCAAAATTGTTTATACAAATACCACCAGAGGACGAGGGGAAAAAGCGTATAATTTTCTTTGTTTTATTTAGAAAAAATACAATCTGTACATATATACACAGAACTTAGGCTAGCAGCGTAGTATAATAATATAAAAAACGGAGTACACAACAATATTGAATGGCCCTATGAATTCGGGTAAAAATGTGTTAATACATTTTTATGGTTGCTTTGTTTGTACTGCCGTTTAGAAAGAAAATAACGTTATTTTTGTTAGCTAAAAACAATAAAATTTTATTTGCGAATAACAATCTACTATTGCATGTAGGTGATTGTTACTACTATTACAGTCTAAATTGAAATCTTATTACCAACGGTTATTGCAGCGCAGTAGCTTGCAATTAACATTGTAGTTATGGTACAGCAAAAAATATCACACACGTTAAAGTTACAAAAAATTATTTCTAATTATCTTTTTCCCTTTATAAAAACCATCCACGAATTTTATCATTTCAAATGATATCTAATTCTGAAATGTACAAAAAAAAAATGTAAAAAAATTATTAGACATTTCGTTAAAAGAAGAATAATTCTTAAATCGACTATTTACCACAATTTATAAATGTTAGGTTATTTTTATTGATGGTTTAATACATTTTCATCATAACCGTATTAAAATCTCCAAAGTTTATATAAAGTTTGTTAAAACGAAATAATTTTTTTCATAGTAATGGGTTTAATTGGTATAATGGGTATAATTCATGGATACAAGAATATAGTTATAGAAGTTAAAGTTGAAATAATAAACAAATAATTAATTTTTTTAAAAATGTGAAAATTGTTTCTTTATTCGTTCTCGATATGTCTTAGAGTTTAATTTATTTATTGTACATAATAACTATAAAATTAATTATAAACAACAGAATGATGAGAAAATTAAAATTTTGCAACTTTTGTTCTTGCATAAATTATGTAGTTTGTCGATGAAACTTTTTACTTTTTAGTAGTTGATCTTCATACACATTGTTGCTTTTAATTCTCCAACAGTTTGAATTATTACATGAAAGATGTTTAAAATATTATTATTAAAATAACAAAGGCTACAAATGATTTTAAATATCCTCAAGGTACTTTTAAATACTTCTCTAAATTTGTTTGACTTACTATACTAATAAGGAGATATCAGATAAGCAAATTATTTATGACACATTTAACTCTTTTTATAAATGTTTTTAACTAAATTTCTGTTACAGATAACTTATAAATATCTTGTAGAACAGTTTATTAAAAAAAAAAAATGGCGCGAAGATGGTGTTAATATTAAATATTTATTTTGTTTTGTCAGATTCTACATAAAAAAATATTATTTATGAATTTTGTGTTACATGAGAATTTTTATTTTTAAGAGTTTTTAGTTTCTACGAAACTCAAATCCTGAGTGTAATATACTTAAAAATGTATTTACTCCTCTATTTTGTTATACAGGTGGTGTACTCCATTAGTTGCAATTAGCCTGTGTCTCATGTTAGCAGGTTGCATCTTCTCTTTCAGTGGTCATTTTTGTAAAGATCAAAAGACACTAATTGCTTCATCTCTTTACACGTTGGCCGGTATAGTATTTAATTTTATACTGTATATATATAAAATAGAGTCAGACTTAATTTAGTTAACACCTTAAAAATCAATTAATTTGCTTTTATTATCCACAATACTTATTTTAAAAGTAGCGTCAAGTTAATACCATACAAATAACATAAACATTTTACAATATTTTTTAAATTTTTTAACTGAGAGAAATAAAATTTCTTTCATCTGACTTTGGTTTTAATTTTTAAGCTTTCCTAAAATACTTGTATTTTTAAACGAATAATATAATGATTCGTTTTATAAAATAGTTCAAAAGTATTTTCAAAAAATCACTTTACATCATCTGAAAATTTAGAGCTTCTACTATGATAAATTTACCGAATAGTTACTTCATGAATATTCCTTAGAAAAAAGAGAAGAAACCTCTAATGAGCGTTTTCATGGATGATAATAACTTAATATTTCAGTCGTATTATAAAGAAGTTATTACTTTGAATTTCGAAAGGAAAAGATGTGAAAGGTGTTCATTATTAATTCAATACATAACTATTATACAGTCTCGTTTTTCATTTAAAAATTGTTTAAAAGTTAGAAAGATTTTATTTGATTATTATTACATAAAATAATACTTTACAAGATATAAATATTATTAACTGATATTAAGTGGACATTAAAATACATTTGTTTTTTTAGTACATTTAAATTTATACACAAAAATACAAAATAATTAGTCTATTATTGATCTCTTCTTAATTATTCAAAAATTAATTTTATTTAAACATTTTAGTTACATGTATTTCTTAATTTATCAATCATGAAATATTTTCCTATTTAATATTAAACAAATTATTCATGGTAACATACATATTTAACTAGTTTATTTGTTAGTTTGTGATCTAATTAAGAAAATGACTGATCGATAATTATGGAACTAAAAGTAATCAATAGTAAAATTCTCAATATTATTTCTATTATTCAATTTAATGAGTGGTTATTGATGTCTGAATGATAACCAGTATTTACAAAGATATTAAAATTTGTATATCTTTGTGGAAAGAGGAGTATGGCTTAAAATTATCTAACGTTAAAAATAAAAAAACCAACTCCTCGTCTCCAGTCAATACTTTTAATTGTTAACAACTTACGAATTATTGGTTCATTAATTGTTATAGACCAGATATTTATTAGCTTGGTTGCAAAGCGAGAAGGTATTAGTTTTACTATGATGTGTTTTTTTTATGTTGCTACTTTTTCTTAACTATCACCGGACTGACTTCTTTTAAATCACAAATCGTACCTAGTTGAAGACATTGCCCTTAAAAATTGAAAAACATTTTCTGTAAATGGGGAAAATCCTCATAGAATTTCAATGATTAAAATAAGTAAATTTCAACATTTTTTAAACTACCATAACTTTTTGTAAAATAAACTTAGCAAAATATTTTTTTTACATGAATACTTTAAGTATTTTCCTTTCATCTACTATAAATTTTTTTAAAACATTTTACTTGCCTACAGAAGGGGATTTAAAATGGCCCTTATTGCATATAAATAAACTTTTTTAACTTAACTTTTGAAAATGTTCCGGAAATACTGTGTCTTTTAAAAATATGTTAAATAAAGCTCATTTTACGTAATTTAAGAGAAAAAAAATTGAGTAGATACTTTAAACAACTTTTAGATTGGTTTTTTAGATGCTAACTGTAAAATTTTGTGGTGCTGTGCGTTTTATTTATATGTTCAATAAAATTCTTCATAAGAATTTTAATGATCCATACGTCAAAATACCACGATTTTCATTTAGTTAAAGATTTAGTTACAAAATATTGAAAAAAAAACCCTTAATTTTAGAAATTTAGACAAATATATAAAAATTACTCAAATATAAAAAATGGTAACTTTAAAAAACTTTTTTGAATTAAATATCTACACAAATAATAAAAGTAGAAAGTTCATTTTAGCTTCGATGCGAAGCTGAAAAGGTATTAGTTTTACTATGATGTGTTTTATTTTTTTTTTGTGTCTGTTACCACTTTTTCTCAACTCTCACCGAACCGATTTCTTTCAATGATACGTTAAAAGATCACAAATTGTATCTAGTCGAAGACATTACCCTCAAAAATTGAAAAATATTTTTAGATTATTACTAATTAGATATCGAGTATTTATATGTAAAAAACTTAATTAAAAACAAAAAAAAAAACCTCAGTACATTGTGGTCGTGGAACAATGGGGACGTGGAATAGTTGGGTCAAGTATAATAATATCTNAATTACTCAAATATAAAAAATGGTAACTTTAAAAAACTTTTTTGAATTAAATATCTACACAAATAATAAAAGTAGAAAGTTCAGTGATTAANAATAGTTGGGTCAAGTATAATAATATCTGACAGTGATTAAAATCACTATGATACAAAACGCTTCTATACAAATCTTTAGATAGTGTTTAATATTAAAAAATTTATGGATTACTCCAAAAGCTACATGATCTGCTATTTCCTTATTTATATCCTGATTAAGATAAAGTATGTCGAATAAAAAAGGGATATAAATATTATTTTTCATAAAAAAATTGTATTAATCCATATATTTTTCAAAAAGTTATAGCATTTTAAAGTTAAAAATACGATTTGTGATATTTTGACGTATCATTAAAAGAAATTGGTTCGGTGAAAGATGAGAAAAAGTGGTAATAGCCACAAAAAAAAAAACTAAAAATCACATCATAGTAAAATGAATACCTTTTCATCTTCGCATTGTGTTAAAAAATGTTCATTATTAAATATTTAAGAATGATTTATATTAATTATTAATATATTGGACATAATACATTCTGCTCGTTACGTATTTTTTTCAATTAAAATATATTTAATGATTATTCCTATGTAACCTGATAATCAAACATATATTTGTTATATTTATTAGAAGGATTGTGTTGTTATGTAGCCCCTCTAAACTCTACTTTTGTGTTAGACTTGATAAAAAAAAAAATTGGATTGTGTTTTGAATGACTTGTTTTTTGTTGAAATTAGGAGATTTTAGCCTAACAGTAGATTATAATATTAAGAAGATAAATTAAACTAGTTTTTTCAAATTTTTTTTATTTAGATATCTTGCGATTCGAAAACCAAAAGGTTCATTATTCAAGATTTGTTATTAAAAATAGTCGAACTAATCTCGTTAGAGCGCATTAAAAAATATTTAATTACTATTAATCAATATTTAACTATATTTTTACAAGATCATTTATAAACGGTCGTAATAACCATGTATATTGATAAAATGAGTGAATTATCCGTCAAAATTACAATAATAAATTATTGAATATTAATTTAATTCTAAATCTAATTACCATAATAAGTATTTATTCATATATAATAATTATAAGACAAAGAATTATTAATAAGGATATAATTAAGGAAATAAAAGTTGATGTTGCTTTTGAATTAATCCCCTAATTTCTATAAATTTAAACACTATCCACAGATTTTAATAGACACGTTTCTTATAATAGTGATTTCAATCACTGTCAAATATCATCTTTACTTGTCTTATAATTTTCTTACAATCATTTTAATGATCTGGCTAATGTTTAAAAATTGTAGACTAATTTTGTTTTAAAGGTTTTGTGATTGAAGTGATTTAGAGCTCCTAATGAGTTGTGAATAATTATTATAATCAGATTATATTACTGATTATTAATATTACTGATTATAATCAGTAATTTTTGGACAGAGGTTGATTTTGCATATAATACTGACTTTTTGATAACATTGATTTCAGTTTTGAAAATACTAGCCTCGCAGGGTAATTTAAAAAACTATTGAATATTTCAATTTCTGAAAACTAAACCTCCGCCATTCATTTATATTATTAGATGCCCCAGTGATAATTAAACAAAAGCCACTAAAGTTAGACTTAATTGTATCATTAAAAAATGTTAAAATTATTAATTTTATTGTATTTTGTTTAATATTAGAACATTAATGATTAAGTTTAAAAATGAATTTTATTTTTTTATTAGTTTAAAAGTGTAAATAGACATTATGGATTTAATTTAATAAATTACCCATGAAATTTCTTTTCATTTTGATGGTATCCATAAAATATATTTATTTATTGACCAATTTAAATGTATATAGCAAGTTCATTTTCGTTTAGGTCGTTTATGTTTTCGGCTGTCGGATTATAGTTTACTCGTTGCTTTTCTAACTAAAATCCAATTGCCTAACAGTCAATTGGATTTTAGTTACTTTGACCGGAAAAAAGACCCGGCGAAATGACAAATGCATTAATAACAATAAATTGCGAAAGCGTATTGAAACACAATGAAAATGAATGTCGTTTAGTAGCAAAATGAGATCGTTATCATTAGTCTTAGGATAAGTGAATTAAAAACTAAGTGACAAGCTATAAAAGTGTAATTATATTAGTCTGTATGACAATAACTGTTAATAATGAGCTAGAAGATAAAATTGTGAGGATTTGACAGGCAGCAATAAACAAGACAAAGGTTTTTAATTTTACTCATGTTTCTTAAAAAAAAAATCTTAATTAGTGTTCGTTGGCCCAGAGCGAATAATAATAATTTTAAAAGCAATTCGACTAAATCTCGTTTTTTTTCATTTAACACGAGTTACCCATCCAAGCATGGGCCAAGTTTGTTTGTCGGAAGGGACTAATGACTTTTGCCGGATAAATGAGAGGCAATTTTCTCTTGCCACCTAATAAAAGCTGTGTTAAAAATGGAGTGTATAGGGGAAATAATATGCAAGGGTAGAAAGGATAACGTTAAACAAATAATGAATGCATAAAACTTCGAGAGCTAAAAAATAAATAAATTCTTTCATTTTATTGTTCTGCTGAATATGCTAAAAGTAATTAAACTGTTAAAAACAATCTATATTTTTTTTCGGTAACTATTGAATATGTCATCAACAATTTATTGTTACAAAATTAATTAGATTATTTTTATAAGGAACTTGTTTTTCCCACTTGACAGATAAAAACAACACATATAACCATAGATGAAATTACAATTTTTAATTTTGAAACAAAGGTGCATTGATTTTATAAAAATATCATTGATTTTGTTACTAAATTAACTTGATACAAATTTAGTTTGGAACGTAACGTAACTTATGCTCAACATAAAAATGTAAAAATATAAAAGAATTATATTATTATTATTTGAGTTAAATTTTAAAAGCATTGTTATATAAAAATATTTAATTTAATGAATTTTTGATAAGAGATAAATTTAAGCTATATTACTTATATTTTAGTGTTTTATTTTAATAATGAAAGATATTTATTTACGTACAAAATCATTAATTCAATGAATAGTTTGCAATAAATAATCACTATTTCATTGAAGTATACTTTTAAAAGTACAATTATATAAACTGAAGAATTCACTACAATTGTAGTGTATAAAATATCTTGTTAAAATTGATGTATTAATTCTAATGCAGTCTTCAATTTTTACTAAATTCATAGTTTTAAATTATTATTGTTTATAAATAATTAAATAAAATAGATGATTTATTTTATTAGCTCTTTTCTCAATTTATCATATAATGATAATTAAAATAATAATTCACTTAAGTAGAGTCGTTACATTCAACTAGATATATTACCCATATAATACGGTACTTATCATATTATTTTGAAAATAAATACAATACCTATATACATTTAAAATAAAAAACATTTAGTATAATATTACCCGTTATAATACATAAATATATTTTTTTGTTAAATTTAATATCAATTTTGATTTATAATCTTCTACATATTTTATTAATTCTCATTGTTGTGTCTAAAAAAATTTTTTTGTGAATAAAATTGCACTTAAATCCTAAAAATATATTTTTAAGTTCTTAGAGGCATTTTAGGGTCTTCATCATGGTGTAGATTTCGCTTATTGTTAATTTCTAATTGGGCACAACTAAAAATACAAAAAAAAAAACGGTTAAACTATTTACTTTTTCTAATAAATTAAATTAGCAACTACTTAAAACATAATGCTATTTATCATTACTATTTGTGCTTTATATGAATACAACTACCTCAGACCAATAACCGATAAGTTAAATACAATATGAGAAATCCGATTAAATATTATCGGTATAGGTATTTGTTAAGCAAACAGTGAGCCTAAATAGAATGGTATTCAGTTTCCAATAATTAAAATGTCTGGGCTGACCGGGTTCCTCTAAACGATTCAATGGGGTTGTACAAAATAATAATTAACAACCTATCAAATAGGGAAAGGGTCGTGGTTTCCGTTTCTGTTGGAATCTGGCGAATTATCGAAGGATTGTAAACTTTTACGCTCTACCGTGCACAGCATTGAGGGTGATACCGTTGGGATATCCAAGTAGTCTTGTATACATAAACCCACAAAGCAATTGATCATCGCCAGAATTTTCCAATGTTTACACGCATATTATCCAATGGTAATCAATTAACCGTGTTGAAATTCTTCATCGTTTTTGGCGCGAATGGTCTGGAAAACATTAATTTTGCGGTCAATATACTTTAAAAATAGTATTCTGGTTTAATTGCATTTTCTGAAAAAAAAAATAATGCATACATTATTTTCATAACACTACCATGAGTGCAAAAAAAAAAAAATGGTTACTAAGTCGATAATCCATAAATAATATTTCCAACTACAATTGAACATGTTACATATAAAATATTCAGATAAAAAAACACATGCCATCAATTCAGCAACAAATTTACGTCATTCAAATCCAGAACAATAAAAAAGTAATTTAATAAAAAATGTATTAGTTGACCTCATGTTGCTGGACTATAACTTAATAAAAAGAACCGTAAAAATTAAGATAGCAATTTCGGTCATACGTGTTTGTTACTATAGAGTTAATAAATGATGACTGTTGGCACCCCGCGGTAGAAATAATTCTTAATTTAAAAGGTGGTCTATTTCAATTAAAACAAAACGAAAACTAAGAGAAATACAACACACAGATATAGTCATATTATTTCGTATTTTCACTGTGTTAACTTAAAAATATATTACTGTAATTGGCAAAATTAAATTAACGGTTTAAGTGTTAGATAAGCAATAGTGTGTATTTAACAGTGTTTTCATTATTAATAATTGAATTGAGGTAATTTTCTTTTCTCATATTATACAATGAATTTTCCATGTATCCAACGTGGAAAACTCATCGTGAAAGTATCAGAATTTCTTTGTTTACGACGCCAATTTGTTTATAAAACCGATTACAATATTTATAAAATTTATATCGATCTAAACAATAAAATTCATTATAAAAAAAAATTGTTGATAGAAAATTCTTTCAAATATTTTTCCCTAATAAAGCTAAAACATATAGTAATTTAAGAGTATTGATTATTTTAAAATATTACTTAAAATTTGATAATAATGTAATCAAAAATGTTAAATAGAAAATAATACTGTACAATGCATAGCTTAACTGTTCATAATAAATATAGTAAAAATTTTCATATATTATGTATAGAATTCGTTAAGTAAGAATGTTTTTGTTAAAAGATCTCTTCGTTAAACATTTAATTAGTTGAAAAGTTGGATAAGACTAGAAACTTAACAATTACTATTCGTAAATTGTACAGAGTGCGCTTGTCTTTTGTAGAAGGAGTACATATATGACAATTTTCATAACTCAACAAACACATAAAACTTTAAATAAATTCAATTTATTATTAATATTTACAGAATAATTAGTACATCTCTGTGATTAATTATTACACGTTTGATTATAGTTGAGAATTAGAGCACACAAAGTGCAGATTTTGTTTCAAGTATCAAGTTGTGTTTCAAGTTGGATCAAGTAAAAAACTATTAAATTACTTCATAATTTAAGTCATTTTTTTTAACTGAAATTTTGAATTTTTTTTGATGAATTAACATACTCTTTGACAGAATTTTATTTTTAGTATAAGTATTTTTGTAACTAGACGACTTATTCATAATTATTATGATATTTACCTTAAAAACAAAATAAAATGATTTTAGTGTTCTTAGTGTTGGTGCGGTAGGGGTTGGAATGAAACCCTCTAAAATAAATTAAACAAAGTAATAAATTATCAATAAAACAATTTGAAACCATAATGATGAAAAATAAAGTCGCAAATTTATATGTGAACCTCTCTAAAAAAAAATTAAATGCAGAATCGCCTCTTTATGCGTTGAATTATACGATTGAAAAATTAAAGTAATGATATTATTATACAATTTACTATCTTCTATAAACCAAGTATTATAATTTTCATAAAACAACTGTTTATATTATTTTTTTGTCCACTTGAGTACTAGTTTAATAAAGTTAAGATGTTAGAGTTTATTTCGCGGAAGCATAAATTTCATATAATTTTTATTTGCCAATGTAACATTACTGTATTTATAAAATAATGACCAAAAAACTATATTTCAAAGTAAGCTATAAAAAAATAAATCATCGACTTTTTCTATTTAATAACTTTAAAAGTTTTATAAAAACAATAAGTTTTGATACTGATGAATAATATACAAAATTTAAATTTGCAATAGGAATAATCAAGTTTTAGCATTTTAAATGAAGTTCTGATGTTGGTGCACAATGAAACATTCACATTGGTCACAAAATAAAAATGTTGAAAACCACAGCGATTCGTTTAGAGTCTGTTGTTTTAACGAATTAAATCGTTTGAATTACTTTATAAATAGGCATGATCCGGCCAAAGTTTGTGGAAATTTTGTCAACAGTTCAAGTTATTGCATTACGCTACAGCGGTGTTTCGGTGGAAAAACAAAAGAATATTAAGTAGTGAGCAATTCACGGGGCATTAAATAAGAAACACCAGTAAAATTGGGAGGAGAATAAAATCTGATAAATTACTGAGTTTATAATACACCCTTATTGTTTTTGTGGTAAGCGCCAAAAAAGTTGTGCATAATATCATTGATGTTAAATACCATTTTAGCCTCGAAGCGACCGCGCTATGCCAATATATGAATCCGCATTATCATATCGGCTTACCAACGTGATTGGTATAAAATTGTCGCATCTTCGGTTTCACCCATAAAATAAAATAATTACACTTTGATCGCGGCATGCACACTACACTATCGTTGATGTTACACACTCAGTGTTATATTTCAATTTAAAAAAATAATAACAAAATGTATATACCATACATTGTATAGCAGTAGTGGTATAATAGAGTAATCGAACGAAATGTAACCGATACCGCACTTTTCAGTAACTCGGTTTTTCGATGATGTCGAATATTTTATCATCACGAGGATACACCGACCGCAGTAAATTATTTTAATTGAATTTCGCATAATTAATGTAAACCCCATATCTATAATGAAGTTTTATATTACATGGAAGCCACTAGGCATAATATCACCATTGAAAATTCGAAAAAGAAACCCTTAACAAGACAGTTCACCACCAGATAAAACAGACATTACCTCATAATTTACCATATCATTCGAAACCTTTGTTAGCTATTCATTGTGAATTAACAATTACAGAACGTTTAATTTTATTAAATTAATATGATAATTTCACGATGGTCTATGTAAACAACTTTTACTACAGTCGAACACAATTGTAGCAAACTCCAGCAAATGTTACTCATTTTAAAATTACTACAGAATGGAAATAAATTGCATTAAAACTGAGTGCTATCGATTCATAATAATACACACTTTATAATTTTCACGAAATGGGATGAAAGTTTTGGAGAACTTTTGTTTGTCGTTAGTATACCGATAATCACATTTGCAGCTGTCATCATTATTTGTTTATTACAATTTGATAAACACCGAAACCGTTCAACCAGTATTTTTATGTTATTAAATTTTTCTAATTTATAATTTATTGCATTGAAAGTAATGTATAGAACGTGACTCTTGTTGAACTCATGTAAAAATATTGTAAACATTACAATAAAAACATAAATTGACAATCATTAAATTTTGATGTTATAGCTGAATGAAACGATTTAAACGATTTCCCAAAAAGGCATAAAGATGCAATTATTTAAAGTGTCAATGTGCGTTGTATAAAGCGGATAACTATTAAAGTAAAAAATAGTGTCATCTTACATTGTTTAAAATAAGAGCTTTTTGAATTTCGTGAATATTGTTGTAATTAAAAAAAAAAAAAGTTCAAAACATTATTAAAGATATATTTTAATAGAAAAGTTGTTATTAAAAAACTTTTTACAATATCTCGATTTAAAATAATTATACATCTCAAAGTTCAAAGCACCGAACAATTTTTGTATCAACATGATTCTATAACAATGCAGTAGCTTATTATTATTATTTTTATATTGAAAGACGTTTTTTCGAAACATTTTAGTGTTACAATGTACCGTTAAAAATTTTATACTTGGTCAAGCATAAAAAGGAAAAATATAGTCATAGAATTCTTTGTCTAATTGAACATCATATTACGCGATAGATAATGTATAGTTAATATAACATTGTTATTTGTATATATAGGAATTCAAAATTAATTATAACAAAATTACTGCAAACGACTAATGATACAAATTTTGATAGAATTAATTGTTCGCTTAATTACTCTAACCTTAATATAAGAACATTAACTCCAATTCAAAGTTTCATATTTATTGATGTCGGAAAGTATTAGTGCACTAATACTAATTGAAATGTGTAAATTGAATCTTATGTGATAATAAACATATTTGACTTGTGAACTATTGGGATTCAATTTTTCATTTTTTTACGACAAATAAGCAATTTTAAATACGTAAGAAATAAAATATAGGAACAAGTCACAGTGTACAAATATTTTTTTTAATATTATTTTGATTACTCAATTATAATTTATGAATTTTATTCTCCTCCATACTATGAAAAAAAAGCATTACAAATATATGTTATCAAGTGCGATATGATTTTATGTATTTTATTTGAATATCATTTATAAATCAAGTGTTCCCATTAATAATTTTAATTAATTACACAGTTCAAAGATCAATATATGAAAATAATTTTCTGTATAGTAATAGTCTTCCAATACTATCGATATGTTAGATGTGTTAAGACAACACAAAATTACAATTTCACAAAACATAAATTTTTAATAAATAAATACGATATCAGTAACCCTAATTGACCTATACAATATAACAAGTTGTAAATGCGTTTTTACTTAATTCTCTTGAGAATAAATAAATCTGTCAAATGCTATTACTGTTATAAATCGGAGAGATTGATGTGAATCATAAAAGTCAAAATTGTTTAATTCTATAAAATATTTAAAATTCATATGTTTTAGATATAAAGTATATTTTTATGACTTTGGAATAAAATATATGTTTTTATTCTTTTGGTATAAAAATTGATGATTCGACTTCGACGTTTTCAATTTAATGAAATGTTTAATATATATTTCTATAAAATCAAATATTATACGTTTTTGTATTAATACTGCAAATTACTAATAAAAAAAAATATATTTTATATATTTTACATAAAATAAGCAGTCTACAACTACTAAGCTAAGCGAATATACCCCACATCCTTCCAATCATAATTTTTAAAAAGTTAACTCCCTCAAAATTTATTTAGGACCGGGGCTTTTTTGCCTTACGGGTGCGCCTGCACATCCATATTTGTGGCACTAATTATAAACCATAACTATTGATTGTTTATTGAATTTTTTAAGATTCAAGATTTTAAATGGTCTTGTTAATTTGTACAGCTTTGTTCATTAATATTCCATTGCGCATTTGGTTATTATAATGTTGTTATTCTAATGATATTATTATTATTGTTGCTATTTATCAAATGTTATTATTACTTTTAATGTCTTCTCGGTATAAAGACTGAATGAGAATCTCATTAAAATTATTATTATGTATTTTTTTAGAGTTTTCAATCCTACCAATGAATGCTTATCTTTAAAATATAAATAAAATATGGTTTTATAACTATAATTTATATTTAATTTATATTTTATGCGTAAGATTTCGTTTGTTCATAAACGATAACTGTAATTTTACTTACAGATTTTCTTTGATTAATTGAAAATCAAATTACGAACGCTTGCGGTTTCTGTAAGTAAACCTTTTATCTTTTATATTTCTGAATAACAAATCATGCCTTAATGATTTACTTTCTCTGTTTTATAATTCTGATCGGATGATTGTCATTATCAGTCTGCCCGGGAGTTTGTCGCATAAATTCGATTTAAACCATCTTCAATTGGTACGATTTACATTTATATTATAAAACTATATTACTTAACTTTACATTGATATCAATTTTCTTACATACTAATGATTAATAGCAATTATAGTAATTATTATATGTATAGAACATATAAGTTTCACTTTAAGTGCTAACCAAGTTTAAACGAAGAGAGCGTTGCAAGTTTTTGATGAACAATACAATTATTAGTGGTTGCTTTAGTATTGTCATACACTTTTATCTCTTTGCTTATTACTATTAATTAGTGTAACTATTCAGTAAAACTGTAATTTCATAAATGGCTCGTATACGCTTAAATGTCATGATCTTCAATTTATAGCATAAGCTACCATCAACTATTAAAAAAAAAAAAACAAAAGTTTTAATGTTAGGGGTAAAACATTTCTCCAAAATCTTGTTTACTTTAGAAGTATAGATAGTTGAACTTAATTAAAAACATTAGAAGAATAAATCAACTCTTAAAAATATTAATATTTTATGTATAATTTTTATGCAATATGTAGTTTGTTAACCGAGCAAATTAATACCTTTTATCTTTAACTAAAAAAAAATACATTGAAATCATATACAAGTTCAGAATTAAAACAATTTTAATTAAGTAGATAAATTTTTACATTCCTTTGTTACCTTCATATCTCAATAGTTTTGCATATACTGAGCTAAACAGATACAATTTTTGAATTTGGGGTACAAATTAAAAGTTATGTGGTAAAATAATTACGTCCCTTCTAATGTTTTGCTAATCAAATCTGTTAATTAAAAATATTTATTAAGTAATTTAATGATTCATACTTGTGTTACAGGGTTAATACTGGCTGCGGGGTTGTTTGTCTTTGCGTCCGTTTTGAGTGACAGCTTTTCTTCTGTATACTTATCGTCAAGGGATGATGTAGATTTCTCGGGACAGGTGTCTACAAATCCTGATTACGATTATCGTTACGGTTGGTCCTTCATTGCTTGTAGTTTGGCATTTTTGGCATCAGAGGCGTCAGCAGTGTTTACCATTATCGCATACTTTAGACGCTTAGAAGAGCGGATGCACTACACTGCGGTTGACAGGAAACCACCGCAATCGCCAACGCTGTCTGTGACTGGTGGTACGGCGGCAACCGGAGACGAATGTTCGCTCCATTCTCCCGACCATATGGATCAGGAATCCCTAGATTCGGGACTTCTTAATTCCGAACGACCGACTGCTGCATCAACAACTACATCTGCCGTCGTTGACGATTCGCTGTCGGGCGATCTCAATGGCAATACGCCACCCGACATATGTCCGCCTAAAATCGGCGATGACTTAACCAATAGTCAAGCCGGTGTGGCCGTTGTTAAACAATCGACGTCGTATTGCAGTGCTACGCTGAACCCTAAACATTACAAGCACATGGCTGTTATCAGTAGTGGTAACGGTTACGAGGTGGACACGACAAAACCGTGTACTTGTTCGTCAATGCCGGTGACGGGTTCAACTAAACGATACGCAACCATAGCTGCCGGTGTGACGAGACACAACGGTGGTAAACAATATACGGCTGCAACTTCAATGACGACAGCCAAGCGAAAGGGGGGCGCCACCGGACTGACGTCCATTAAGGAATCACCGATGGACGATTACTATCATCACCATAACCAGCAGCAACATCACTCTAAAAATCACCAAACTCTAAGTCGTAAACCCGAGCCTCCCAGCAGGAGACTAAAGGCGGCAGTCGGGAGTTATTGCATACCTCAGACTCCTATTGCTGCTCTAGAAGCCTTAGACTGCCCTCCCATAGCGGACTCTAGACTGGTAACGCCCAGTTTGGTATGACGTAAATGTTGCGTCGTCTTAGGCCAAGACGAACACGCTGTATGACGACGCATATTCCTAAGAGTTACATTTCTCGAATTAATAATCGAAAAAACTGTACCAATTAAACTGATCATTTTGGTTGTAAAACTCATGTTTTTAAAATTGCTAACAAATATGAATCGGTGCGTAAATCTTTTGTACAATTAAAAAATGTCAACTTTTTACTTAAATTTTATCATATTTATTAATCAGTTGATTCAATAATATATTTTTTTAAAGCGTACTCGATATCATTAATAATATAAAGTGATATAAAAAAAATGGTGGTTATTGTTAATATGCAGATTACTAAGGTAAATTGTCTATAATTTTTTTATTTTTGAAATCTGTATTATGTACATATATAATATCGTGTTACTTATCATAATAAATTGTTTGTGTAGCTCTTAAGTTGGTATAAAAAATTGAAGAAAGTTGTGATGTGGGACAATTAGGTTATAAGCTGTCAATCATTATAATGGCGTTGTAAACGTTTAGCTTATACCATCATGACGATATGCTTATAAAAGAAAATCACGTCTTGAATACTAAACGTTTATGCAACATAATAAACGGGAATGATTTTTAAAAAATGGATATGCGACATTGAAATGTAATATCTATACTTATTATTACATCTTAAGAAAGAATGTATCAAAGTATATTTTCTACCATTTAATTAATGAACGAATATTACTTGTTGTATAATCGATTATTTTTCATCACGAAAAAAGCGATTTATGTCTACGCATTATTGACAAACAATGTTCTGTAAAAAAAATATGTATACCTATTATTTAAAAATATTTTTTTTAAATGTTTGTTTTGGAAAAATATTTTGTGATAAAAATAAAATTTCATTTTTTTGTAGTTGATTACAGTTATTTTTGTTTGACCTTCTCTAAAAATCCAGAATTAGTACCTGTATATCAGATATATGGATTTAAAAAATCTCATCATAATATAATGTATATTCTAGAAACAATATTATTATTGTTCAATTCAACTATTCTTCCAATATAGTATATATTAATTATCCGTAAAGTGAAAGTACACATGCTATGATTTTAATATATTGAAATCATTTTGAATTGAACTCAAAGGAATGCTTTATGGCCTATTTTTTTCTATCACTTTTTTTTAATTGACGTTTAAATTAATCAGGTTAAGAGTCGAATTTTAATATTGAGGAGATTAAAGCCCTGATTCAACCCGCCTGAAGACTTGTAATTCATTTTTTTTTAAAGAATTCTTATAGAATAAAAATGAGACGTTAAAGAGTTTGATTTATAGTATGAATGTGCATTCAAATTCAATGCTGTCGAAAACAGATTAAAATTCATGAATTTGATGTCGCTGTGGTTGTATCTATGAATATAAAACAATAAATGTATACATACTGGGTTATGAAATTTAAATATTTATATCACTAATTGGAAGTAAAGCAATTAGCAACGTGTAATAATTAGTGGTTCTGTTAGTAAAATAATCATTTTATAACAAAGTTAATCATGGCGCTCGTTTTCTATTTTAATGATCACCAAAACTATATGGTATTTATAATATAATTATTCTTTGTGGGTAAAATGGTATAAATTGTGGATTAAAATAGGTAACAGTGGTTATTTTAAATGTTATCTTTATTTCCGCTTTTTAAACCTCAGAAGTGCTTACTTTATTTACTAGGTACCTAACTATTTAAATACTGAATATTAACATCGGTACTTAAAACAGGCAATAATAAAGTTCATTTATTTATTACTACATATTAAATTTACTCTATATTTTCTAGAACCTGGATTATAAGTAATCAAGTTAACTCTTAAGTAAGCATTTATGAACTAATTCAGCGAAGGTACAAAGAGAAATGATGATTGAGGTTATACAACTACAACATACTTGCCAAAAATGTTTTCGCCAAAAACTATTTACCAAGTTATTCCATCAAGATACCTTGGCTCATAACAATTTAACCTTTTGCTTAATGCCAAGTAGAGATTTAGTGTACACGCAGAGAAAACATTTTCTAAATAAAATTATTAATGATTTTATTAATAACCTGAAAAACGCAAATTTCAAATTTAATTATAACTAAACATTAATAATTAGACAGTTTATGAATAAATAATAATTAATTATGATAGTTATCATTGATATCTACGAAGGGAAGAAGTTGGATATTCGTTTCAACTGATTAAAACCTTGTTTAAAAATGCAGTATTTTTTAAATATTTTTTTTGTATACGTAAGATGTCTCTTTCTAACCATTCCAGTACTTAGATTTTTTAATGAATATTAAAAGTACACCTAGTGTCGTACTATNCGGACTGCACACATAAACACTTTTGCAATTCACGGCCAATGTGCCATAATAAGATATCCCTATCGACAGTTGACCTTTTACCATCATCGCGATCACTACTTTTGTCTGATAATTAACTTAACTTTTCTATCACGTATATAGTGTGTGTGTGTCGCCGTCAGGTCCTGTTGGATTATATCATCTCTAGGTGTCCAGCAGGTTGTATTATCTATTTAATATTTTAATCACTTAATAAATATTCATTTATATTGTTGTTAACCAAAAGTGTTATATATATATATATTGTAGTGGGACCCTTGGTAGTTCCTCTAAGGGAATATAAATTAAATAGGAAACTTCAGTACCTAAGGTAGATATGGCCTAGCCAGCTATCCCCCGTTGGTCCCTTAGAATACTGTCGACGGGCATTTAGGCTCAATCCCTAAATAGCGACGTAACACTATTTATCATTGGCACCCTATTTAATATATTTTCAAACAAGCTACATATTATGCAAAAAAAAAAATGTACTCATGTTTTTTTGACGTCCCTAGGACACTTGCTCTAGTTGCTCTTTCCGTCCTTAACACGGCCCTAAGCACACCGAAAGAAAAATCTTTGTCTTTTATATTTTATTAAAATTTCACGTGCAATAATATTAAAAAAAAAATTATAGCAGTTTTTAAATACAAAAATTTTTTAAAAATGCCATCTTTAAAGTATTGTAATTTTGACCTATTCGTCTACATTTTTAAAAGTATATTAAATTTGAGATATTTTTACGTTATAATCATTAATATCGGTCTAGTGAAAACTGAGAATTTTCACAGACATAAAAAACGCACATCATGATAAAATTAATACCTTCTCAGCTTTGCTTCGAAACTAAAAAAATGTTTATCATAATTGGAGTTTTATTAAAAAGAGATATTTAACAAAAAATACCAAAAATATACATTAATTAGACGTTTAATAAACAAAAAAGAAATTAAGTTAAAATTGAATTAATGAAAAATATTTTAGCTAAAAAGTTTTAATTAACTGAACTAACTTATTAAATCTTTATGTCCAGCCTCTCATATTACTGAGATTATTGGATTTTTAATTATTTTTATTTAATAAATAAAGTGTGCATGCAGCGCGGCTATAATTTATAAATACATAATACATATACTAGAACGGGTTGTATCTACCTTGTTATTGACCCATCATCATATTTTATAAGAAAAGTGTTAAAAAATAGTATATTACTATTTTATAGTTATTTGAATTTGTAAAGTCACATATAGGGTAACCCAGATAAAGCGGATAGGTAAATTCAGAAGGAAAAATAAGCACAAAGTATTTTTGATACATTTTTTTTATGTACGTTATATGCATGGTGCTCAGTATTCATACCAAATTTTGATACTGTAAAATTAAAATAAAATTTATTTAATTATTATAATTAAATTTATATAAGTTTTAATTGTTTTATATGTGCCTCATAACAAAATTCAGAAAAAAGTAAATAACAACCACGTTACTTAGTTTTCAAAATTATTAGGAAGAAAGAAAAAACCATTTTTGTATAGTTAACAATATAATTAGGTTTTTTGTTATCCATTTATCTCAATTATTTGACACAATTATCTCAAAAATAATAGATATATTTTATTTAAAAAATGCGTTAATGTTATAAATATATATTTCTCTAAAAAAATTGTCAAATCCCGAGGTATTATTATAGAAATAATGAAAGCAAAGCTTAAAATTTAAATTTATCACTTTATGTTTCTGTTAAGTCTATAATTATACAATTATATAAAATATATTTATTTTGAATCAATATGAAATAGTTATGATGTTACAAGATTTTTTTGACCGTCATGAATAACATTCATATCTTTTATATGATATTAGATAAAAGTATAACACTACATTTTCAAATATATTAAATTACTTATACATCCTAACATATAAGTTCAAGAAAATAAAATTATATTTTTACACGTATCAATATTTTCCATGGCCATATATAAATTTTGATAAAAATACTCAGTTTAGAGGTCAATTAAAAGATATGTATACTTCAGAAAAGCAGAAATTATTTCAATTAAAAAATATATTTTTTCAAAAAATTAACTATACAATTATAGTTTATTAATAAAAATTCACAATTTCATTGGTGCGAAAAAATTAAAAGTTTTTTGAAAAAAAAAAAAATTAATTTCCTTGTAAAAAAAAGTAAGTTTTATAAAATCACATTTAGAATTATTTTCTGGGTTAGAAAAATATCAAACATTTTAGAGTAGCTTAAACACTATAATATTAGTTCAATTAATTTCCACCAATAATATATTGTTTAGTGTATCATATATGTGAACTGTTTTCAATTAATATATTAAAATTAAAATTAAATATATTTTAATGAATCAAACATAATAATATATTTTTAACGGAAATACATCGTTATAAAAAGTACAAAGCATAAGTATACAATCAATAGTAAAAATGAAAATTATAAAACATTGTAAATTCAATAAGAAAATATATTAACTCAATATAAAAACTGAACAATGATATTCTGAAACAAAATTTTAACACAAACATAAACTTAAAGACTGCGAGAGACACCAAAATTGGCACAGATAACTTTTTACGTTCAAGTCGCTTGCAACAACAAATAGTTCGTCGTTCAGGCCGTATTTATATAATGCCACGTTCCATCATTCTTTTCAACAGTGATCTTCTATTAAAATTAGCATAATATAATATTTCAGCTACAATTTTTTCAACCTAGTGTGTACACGAGGAACAAACGTATCAATTTGGTATTCTTCTGAACTTACAGCAGCTTGGACGTTTTTCAAAGTACAGTGATGACGTGGGTGTCCAGTCCAATACATCAAACGCTCGCAAATATTTTTTATGTGATCTGCACCTGTAGAGATGGCGTTGGAGGTTTTGTAGAACACATTTGCCAATCATGATTGACTAACAGAGTGTTAAATCGTTCACCAAAAAACAAATATAATTGTAAAAAATCCCAAAAAATGTTTAGGAGCTGCTAAGAGCTGACGGTGTTGAAACAAGTAGCGAAGAGTGTATGTTCTCTGTCAGAATAAGTTAATAGTAGTTTCATAGAAACAGTTTTCACAATTCAACAAAGAAATAAAAACGTTTTTTTTAATAGCCAAATAATTAAAACCTTTTAATTTTATATATAATTATTAATCTTTAAAATTAATAAATAATGTTTCAATATCTTTGAATTATATACAATGTATATCTTATTATATAATAGAACATAATGAAATTAATATACCTATTATGATAAAAGTAGATTATTTTCTGATATTTTAATTATCTATTAGTTCTACTTTTTTAAATAAAATATATAATGTCAAAATATTATTTGATATCTATAATATATTTATAATATATTTGATTAAAAACTCAAGATTATTCGATTATAACGACAATCATGTAAAAATTAAATTAACATAAGCTAAGTCATACTAGTGCAAACTCATATAAAAACACAACAAATGATTTAACATGTTATGTGTGATAATATAACACAAGTATGAAAATGCATGTACGAACTCATACTGTTGAAAAATTATATCAATGTAAAGTATGTAACGATTTTTTTGAGCAATTGTCTCATTCAGTATATTTTATCATGTTTGGCTCCCCAAAATTGATAAGCCAGTTTACCGGCATCTATACACCATCCCACCCACACTGTAATGATCTCTTTGATGTGTATACTTACCGAAAAATTGTCAATTATACCATAATGTACCATTATACCATTATTTGTTCGATTAAAAGATAAAAATTGTATCAACTTAGCAATAAGTTTTCTAATCATTGCTATATGTTGTTAAAATTCCATTCTTAAGACATCTTTAAAAAGTAATTTTATTATTCTATTATAATTAGTAGTTTATTTTTGAAGTGCCATCGATTCTTATCATTCAACAAAATACATCTATTAAAATGAATAAAATAAATAAAAATCGCTTTTTATTTCCGTATAAATAAATAATTGTATATAAAAAAAAAGTAACAGCTCAATCGTTTTATATAAAATGTTGTTTTTTTTATTTAAATATTTACAATCTATACAACAATTGGTACAATAAGTAAATTTGATGTTTAAAAATTGATATTAAAAATGACATGAATTATAAATGATAAGGAGATGACTCATAAGTCACGCCTCTAGCGTGTTCTTTATTTATTATATTAAATTTAGCCACAAACTTTTAATTGATTTTAAAAGAATAAAACTAGTGAGTGTTGCGATAAATTGCCAACTTACATTTCTTCAAATAGTGTTTGTCCGATCCCGGATTAGTTGTGTACAATACTCAATAAGTTATTTCAGTCATAAATGCTGAAAATAAAAGCTCCATATTTGCCAGCAATAAAAGTAATGAAATTCCTACTACTACTTATTATCTTTGTTTTAACTTTAACGTAGTGTGTAGGGTGTCCTGAACGGTTTACTAGAACGTATGCCAGAAAAAAGTCATATGGTGTACAAGTGTGTTTTATAACAATGTAAAAATACGATCTTAACTTATAATATGAATGCGAACCTGTTGAGTACATTAAAAAAAAACTTTTATAGAGTTTATTTCGTATAATAAATATTTAACAAATAATGTCATACAACCAAAAAGCTAGTAAAAAAATATATAATAGAATACCGTTTTGATTAAAAATATTATGGTAAAAGTTTTAATAAAATAAAAAGTTGTGTATTCTTCCGAAGAATTCTAGTAAAATTTATTACAAAATGTAATGCAACACAATTAGAATATAACTTGTCAAGTCATAAGATTTATTATATATAACAAATTGTACGAGAGAAATATTTTTAAGTAAAATATTCCTTTCTCCTTGTTATTATTTAAAGAAATTATGTTTGTTTTAAAATTGTCTACAAATTATATATTAAAAACTATATTTTTTTCAATGACGATGTTTGCATTTTTATTATACAGAGTGTTCAGTAAATAAGGAAACGAATTTCTATTGTACTCATTGTTTGTAACAATTTAACTGTTTCCTAACTTACTGAACACTCTGTAGATATGCTTTTTATTTTTATAGACAATGAGATTAAAACTCAGTAAACAAAATGATTATTGTATTGGATCCGAACTGTAAATTCAAAGTCGAAAGAGGTCGTCAATATACAATGTCTATTAATAAACGATTATATTATTATATGTATATACACGTATATTCTTAATTTTTATACTATATATTAGTGTTAGAACGTGTTCAGTCAATTGATAATAAATATCAATTGACTAGACACTTAACCAATTGTCGTTGGAATTAATCACATATGGTGTGATGGACATAGTCTACAGTACATAACGGTAAATTTTTATTTATCACACCTATCCTTCTACGACCAGCTTTGATTTACAATATGCCTTTCAATTCGATAACAGAAATTGTGATTTTCCACATTAAAAAAAGGTGCTCATTTATAGAAATCATTCGGCTCATTGGCGATTGAACTGCCATTCAAGTGAACGTTTATTGATACTACGGACAGGGGTTAAGACCAAAGCGCTGCTTACTTAAAACTGAATTTTTTTTCGGTAAGTTTTTCAAATAAAATTTTATAATATCATTTTACTTTACTTAAACGTTAGCTAGTTTTGGTAAATTTCAATGGAGTCGAATCATTATATTATTTTAGATGAGCTTAAGTATTAAATAGCATTTTCATTACTTAATTATGTCAGAGAATTGCTAAAAATTACCAAAATAAAATTCGTTATATCAAATGTCGATTTTTCAATTGAAAATTCAAAAAAATATTCAACATATCCTTAATTTTGTTGTATTTTTATTCATATTAAGATTCAAAGACTAAAAGTTCAAAAAAAATCTCACAATATTTATTTCCGAATCTTTTTTTTTTTATAAAATTCAAACAAATCATTTATATTTTGTATTATTTTTCTAGTGTTAAACACTTAAGAAGTAAAAATATACACTTGAATAGAATAAAAATAATTTTACAAGCGTGTTGTTGTCTCCAAAACATTTTTGTTTTAAGGTGATATTATTTTCAATGAAATTTAAAAATAAGTTATAATTACTAATAATACAAAAAACTAATTATTAAGTCAAATTGTATTTAAAAGTCTTTTAGAACTATCAATACACTTTTACAAATTTCTATGACGATCTCTAGTTTACATTTACTAACTCAATGAACACTACTAGATTTTTATAAAAATATACAGAATGTTCAGTAAGCAAGAAAACATGTCAATTATTACAAACAATGTAATCAATAGAAACCCGTTTCTTTACTTACTGAACACTAGATAAATATCACATTTTGTTTCATTTTCCTTAGTGATAAGGAACAATTTTAGATTATAACTCTTGGTAAATTCAAAAAACGTTATACTTTTAACTTAAGGATAATATCATGTGGTTTGTATTTTTTTTGAATTACTATTTTATGCTTTGTTAAATATAATCATATTTGATATGTTTATATTATATTTTTACATTATTTTAAACATATTACATAATACAATATAAAATTTAATACGGCATGCTAACGTATGCAGAAATAGTATTTATAAGATAGTCTGTAATGTTGAAACCGAATCTATTCTTACAATTAAAAGTAGATTACTGAAAAATGTATGTACTTTGCTGTTATGGTCACATTTTTTTTTTTTTTACAGTTTTTTCGGACAATATCTGCGCGTGAAATGGGATTTACTTGAAGATTCACCCAAATGTGTCTTTTCACATATTCATCACTAGATATTTCTGCGTAGCTTTTTTGTGAAATGACTCTTTCCATTACCCTCACTTTATAACCATATACCGCGGTCTTTTACGGCATCCAATTGTAACGATATCTCTTTTCATCAGAATACAATGTACTACAATTTTATGTTCAGACGTTAAATGGCATTGACATTTACATTGAAGTGTTCTTTATTTGATAGTCACCTATAACCGCTTTAATATTGTAATCAGCAACGAGTACGTATTGATGATAATAATGATTTACGCGTCTTTTTTAACACGCCTCTATTCACTTAGTTTTCTCAAAAACATCTGATATGAAAAAAACTCATCATATTTCAACTAAAATTATTCTAAAGAATACATATTACATCTTGTACGTTGATTATTTATGTGTCTTTTTACACATATATTTAATTATCATCTGTATAAAATCCATTGAAAACCACAGAAAAATTTGTATTTTACGAGAGTTCTAGAAGTCGTTTTCTATGGTAATTACGAGCTAAATAATGTAAGTCGTTTGCATTTTGATTGATGTTTTCTACTTTATGAATAATTAGTATGGCGCGTTTTAAATGACAATCATTGTAGTGTAATATGTTTTCCGTACTTACACTGAAGATTAAAATTTTCTAATGAGTTATTAGCAAAACAAACTAACCAAATTAATAGTGGCCATTATCATGAGTAAACCGTCTGGGCTTCGTAACCGCAGACAATACATTTTATCTCTGTAGAAAATATTGTTTACTATTAATCTTATCAAGATTTAGTCCTATTGATATTGTAGTAAAATTGAATATAAGAACTTATTTCCATTTAGTGTTTTTATTAATTATAAAATTATTATTATTGTTATAATATTATAAACAATGATTTTATTCTGGTTAGTTTTACTCATTATATTTTGTAAAACGTTAAAATTTAACGTATTAGCACTAACGTTTAATAATAATGCTTGAGTGCATAAGACGATTTAAAAAATAAATGTTCAAATGCTAATTTTACAATAAATATGCTTGTGTAAAATCATTCTATTTCGAAAAGAAAAGAAAAATACAAAATTTGTAAACTTTAAATGAGTATTTTCAAATTCCCATTTTTAAATATACTGCAAGAAAAAATTATAATTTTAAAGTGTCAATTTATTTTAATTTACTATTTTTTTGACTAACTTTTTTAGAATCATTTGAATAAAAATATTTTGGTATTATAACTTATTCTAATTTAAATGTTTGTAGTTACAAAGTTTTTATAGCAAAACACTCATTACTTGGTCTGATTACTTTTTTTTTTAAGACACTTAAGATTTTTTTTCAAATTGATATTAAATATGAAAATCTACGTAAGTGTTTTAAAACTGTTTTAAATCCATACTTTAAGTTTCAAGTTTTATTTTTCTTTTAATGAGCTATTCCTTAATATGATTATTTTGTATAAAAAGAAACAGCTGTTCATTCGTAAGCTTCATGTAGATCTTTTTTGAAATTTATTAAAGGAGTGTTATGAAATATGTTTTAAATTTTACATCTAATTTTATCATAATAAAATTCGAATATAATGTAATATAATATGGGAAAACACCTTTGCCACGAACTGATAATGGTCCGACATTTAACAAAGTAGTCATTGTGACAAACATATGGTACTCCGACCATCTGATACCACAGGTTACCAAAATTACGACGGATTTTACTCCGACATTAAATTTAAAAAATGAGACTGTAAAAACTCCAACATTATCAATAGTTTGATTATGCATCGAAAGTTATATTTTTATTTTTATTGTATTATTAGTAATAGGGCGCATCGATCGTATATGTTGCAACGTCAGGGTCACGTGGCTACAGAAACACTACATTATTAAATTAATTATATTATTATTAATAATATTGTAAAATTAAAATTAAAATGTTCTATTAAATGAGCATTTATTTGCTACTATAATTATTATACAATAATATACATATTGCTTATTATTTTCTGATACAATTTTTCACATTTGACAAATGTTATTAATACTCGAATGATAATAGTGTTTCATTAAGTAGCATAAAGTTAATAGTTTTTAATATAAATGTACATTTTTGAAAAAGTTTTCTCTATTGTTAGAATATATTTTTATCTTTGAGAATTTAAAGAGATCCATTTGAAAACTAATTTTTCTATTAACAAATATGTGCTGTAAAAATTGTAATGTGCAATTTTATTAGTGTTTAATTCATAAGTGTGTATTATTAAAAAATAATGACTAATATAAACATAAAATTGTTAATATTTGTATAATATAAAATTGGGTGTTTTATGTCTAATTTGATAATATGGATAAGTGTCTTCGGGAAGAGTTAAAATAATATCTTATTATTTGTTCGGATGCTGAACCCATAAACTGAGAACTCTTGAGGTCTATCCAATAATTTTGGATGTAGTGCAATAGGACTGGACCTCAAGGTTAAAAAAGAAATTTCTGCCATGTGTGCCTCATCATTCTTAGACATAACTGAATTTTTTCCTGTGCTGCATTATGATATCGAAGTATAAAAAAACATAGTATATCTAACTTCAATGCAGTAATTGTTGAATACACTTATTTTAGTCTTATTACTTTTTGGAAGTTTCTTCCAATAGGTTTGTGTTGACTCAGTGGATTATGATTAATTTTTTTTTCAGCAATTTTAATTGAAAATTAATTACTAAAATAATCTTTAACTTTTATACAAAAAAATGAAAATAATATTAAACTGTGTAAGTTTTGCTACAAGTTCTAATATAAGTTATGCTAAGAATGAGTAAGTTTTGGTTATATATAAGTAGAAATAATTTTTTCTTATTTAAAAATTCTGTGTGTCGTCTAAAAGTAAAAATATATTAACTCAACTTTAAACAATTTTAATTTTGTGACATGAATTTTATAATCAATGTTAAATTATTAGTAAAACCATTATAATCTCCTGTGGTACTCAAAGAAAAGTTAAAAATATTAAGGAGTAAAAAATTATTTATTTAATGTTCTTTTTCTTTAAAATCTAATGTAAATTTATTGAAATCAGTTTGATATTTCCTTGAAAAAAAATCTGAATAGCCTTTCCTTTTTTTAATAATAATTACAATGAAATTGTTATAAAATTAGACTTCACGTATTTTTAACATTGCACTCCATTATTTTTCATAAGTGTTTTTCTTTGATATTTTATTTATCAGTAGTTAAACATTAATAATATTAAATAATTGTTATTCCCCTTTAAAATATGTACTTATCACTTGTAAACTAACATTTAATACATTTTTCTTTGTTATTAATAAAGTAACAAAGATGTCTAGTCCATTTAGTTTATTTTATGTTATAACTTGTGTATCATCACTACTATTAGTAAACATATTTTATTAATTTAATTTAAGATTATATTTAGTCTAGATTTTAATGTGTAAATCTTTATCTCTTCTCAAACGCACAAAATAAATTGTCTTTTATCGTGTACACAGAGTTTTTTCTAATATTTAAAATAGAAATGAAAAATTATTCGCTTAAGTATAGACGAATAATAATAGTGTAGTGTTAATAATAATAATAATAATAGCTAGTTTAATTACGAATCCTATCATCAGTGACACGTACCCCTATATTTTAACTAAACTAATGAATTGTTATAATAATAGGCACTAACAAGGAGAGGCAAAAAAGATTTTACGTCCGAAAATTGGAATCGCTCTTCTTTCCAATCCAAAAAAAATTTAAGGGCTCACACCAGTTATATAACTGGGGTTGTTCTAGTTCAAAACCCTCTTCCTTACCTTTATGTACTTATTTTATCAACAGTCGGATACATTTCGAGGACCTTTATTGTAATAATTATTCGTTAATAGACAGTAATCAATTATAACGTTATTTTATTATATTAATTAATATTTATTAATTAGTGATAAGGGTTATACTTTTCCATCGGTTAATATATTGCTACGATACTCATCTAATCCGAAATTTCATAATTTTTTAATTGATTTCGCGAATAATCGATATTTGGATCAAATTTCATTCGGAGCAATCAATTAATAGTCTTATTCGGAGTATTCATCGTCGTAGTAAAATCTAAATTTTTGTAACCACGTATTCGTAGTAATTGTTGTCGGAGTAAATGTATTCGGAGGATTTTTTTACAGTGTAGGAGTATATGAATGTCGGAGCATTATCAGTTCGTGGCAATCTCCGCAACCCATATAATATAATATACTTATGGAATAACTCAAAAACAAAATATTGGTGGTTTCCCCACAGAATAGATAAAACCAGAAGTGACACTCTTAGTTTTTGCTGATAACAAGCTTATGTCGCTCAGTGTAGCCACTTAAGAAAAAAAAATGTATTCCCTTTTTTCTTTACATACGGTCACATTGTTCAACACCATTATTAATGGTTTGTTTGTAAACACAATGTTTATAAACATGGTTTATTGGTAAATATGAAAAATATATGGTAAATATTGGTATTAATGAATTAGAAAATATTTTTATTAATAACTTTTCCACACTTGCTATTGTAGATGGAGTTGGAGCCGAATTAAAAAAATATTTTTGTAATGTACCTTTTAACCACCCTTGTAAATGTTTTGATAAATTGTATTTAATTAATTTGTTTACAAGATTTAGAATATTTACAGCTATAAAACTTTTAAATAAAAATTTAATGTCTAAGAAAAAAATTAAAAATAGGAAATTGTCTATTTTAACTCATCTATAAATTATTTATTTATGTATATGATATTTGTAAATTATTGTAATATATGTTTTAAATAAATTTAATATTATGTGGATATTGAATAATTTTTTTTTCCTAAATAAGTCTTTATTAAATATACATAAAATAAAAAATATATTAAACAAACTAATTACACATAATGAAAACATTAATTGAAAGTTTTAAAATGGTGTTATATGTTTAGAAATAATAATAAAATAAATCCAAAAAATTTACTATGCAAATTTTCTAAAATAATTAGCATGTAAATAATACATTTAGAGTTCAAATCAACCGCCGATGTACAATTATTGTACAGTACAATGAATTATATGCATATAATTATTTATTTTATTGTTTTTATGGTAACACTGAGCGACATAAGCTCAAAATTACCGTACTCCCATAAGAATACATGTAATTTTTTTATCAGTGTCCATTCTGGTTTAATCTATTCTGTGGTTTCCCTATGTTTCTAAACACCATGCTTATCATATGAGCCTTGATGATAAGAAATATCGAAAAAAAACTAAACCATAAGTTATATATTATTTTTGAAACTTTTGTCAATTAATTTAAAATAGTATAACATATGATATTAATTTCTAATTTATATAATCGTGTTACTTTATAATTATTTCAATACTACAAAAAACATATATTGTGTGTTAATTAAAAATATATATTTATTTTTTATTGTAAATTTTCTCAATAAATTACTTGCATTTTAGAATACATAAATATAAAAATAATAATTAAGTTCTCTACGGTTGGATACCTCATAGTTAAACCCTATAATCCACATAATTGAATTTGTGAGTGAATAACATCTTGCTGGTAAATTATTTTTTAATAACTAATTTAGATTATGACATTATAGGTAATCTATTTTAAAAGTGATTGTTAATACTATATTATTTATGATCAATGGTTATACATTAATATTTGTACAAGAAAGAAAATAAAAATAAATAAATATATATTCCTACTTATCAATTAATTGGTTTATGAGAATTTATTATTTTAATCCTTAACTTAATACAATTCATAAAATTTTATAACTTAAGGGATACTAAAAATTAAACTTAATAAATCTACTAACATTAAATAAAAATTAAGCTCTATAAGAACTGAGCAAAAATTGGTATTGAAAAATGTAAAACCTAAGATTTATAGTTTTATAGTAAGACATAATCTATTATTACTTAATAAATATCATAGATTTCTTTTTTATAAAACATAAGTGTTGCTTAGATAAAAAAAGTTAATAATTGTTTCAACATTTGTATTTTACATAAATATTTTTTGTTAGTAAATCATATACTAAATATTTGATCATTTGTAAGAGATTAGGTTAGTATCGTAATTTTTTGTATTGTATCAATTAAATAAACTTTTTAGTTATACAGTTATTATTTTTAGTGGTCAATTTGGTAAGGAATTGTTTTTTGAATTATATCCATTTTAAAAAAATTGTATTTTAATAAATTTTTGTATTATTAATTTTTGGAGCTGTTTGGTGAATGCTATTTGATTTTACTTCTATTGGTTAATACATATTATTCGCACTAAACTCTAACAAAATCTATTCTTTTGATAAGGGAGCAGATTTCTAAATAAAAGTTTACCTTCTTTTTAACTAATAAATATTTTATTCAACTTATATTTTCTTAAACTTTATGTTTTATATTTACTTGGTAGGTTTTTTCTAAATGTTTATTTAGTATTTTTCTAGTTTTCATATTTTATAAGGAAATTAAAGAAAAAAGTTTTGTAGAGGTATTCTTGCTTACATTTTTCTGTGCTTAAGTCATAATATCTGTTACACATTGAAATAGAGTCAATGTGATTAATATCTTATATAAAATCTGATTTAATTATCTTTTTTTCAAACAAAATTTAAATTAAATTTTTTTTTATTTACCACAAGATTTTGAAGTTTGTAAAAATCTGACTTAATTTCTTGGTTGTACATATTTCTTTTATGAACGTTAGTAATATACATATGAGTAAGAAAATTATTAAGCAATTATTAAGATTTTAGATAAGAGGATAAGGTAAAAATAAATTTTCTCTTGTGTTGTAGTCTATACATGATAAAAGTTACAATTTTATTTGGAGTAAATTATATCATATATTATTCTTTTTCAAAATCAATAATCTGTATATCTTTGTGTATAATATACACACTGTATATCGAAGGGTGTACATATATAAATGTATATTTAAATATTTCAAATGAAGTACCTATTGAATTTGGTGAATTCTCTTTACTTGTTACTGGTTACCTCTTCTTTTTATTTATCATTCTTCAGATTTTATTTCGTCTGTTTTCTTACATTTTTCTCCAATTTCGACCTATTTTCGCATCAAAACAAAGTCACACGTGGCTATTGTACTTTGTGTCGCCTTTAAGCATTATCATTTTTTACTTCATAAAACCTTTTTTGTCAAGAGATAATGCTGTATTTTATAACAGTTCAACAAGAAAACGCTTTTTTGATCTGTTATAACGTAGTGTAGTAGTAGAGAGGTTTAATAAAAAAATATATCACTTATTTATGAAATAAGTTGTTTAACAGTGTTGTTTTCAATTAAGTAATTGTCAATTATTTAATGGAATAGATGATAATTAGTTATTAAGTATTTACATTTTAAGCAATACGAACGAAATAATGTCTTATGTTTCTTCATTTCACCTTTACTATTAAATTACTCTGATTTGATATTATTATTTTATAAAAATATTGTAAAATAGGGCAACTTTGAATTTTAAATATATCATCGCACATTAAGAAAATTGATCAAAAAAATTAATAGAAACGATAGATATTATTGTTGACTGACATAGTCAAGCTCACCATACACCATGCTTAATTATTTTATTTATTTATTTGTATATTTTACGAGACAAGCCCACCATAAACATTAAACAATAAACATATAATTGATAGCATATTATTAATTACACAAAGTTAAGATAAATACATATGATATAAAATAATACAATTAAATGAACCAATTAANCAAATGGCTACCATATTGAAAAATATACTATTTTTGTATGATAATTATGGGTTTTGTATTTTATTTTAATAGAAGTTGATGTTGCTTTTGCAATTATCCATCAATTTTTTAAAATTAAACACTATCTACAGATTTGCATCGAAGCGTTTCTTATGATAGTGATTTTAATCACTGTCAGATTAAATCTATACTGGACCCTACTATGCAATGTCTCTACTATGCCGCGACCCCACTGTGCTACCGTTTTTATTTAAGATAATTTTTAAATTAACATTATATATATTAACATTAGGGTTTTTAAACAACCCAATATTATATTTATTAAAATTAGACATAAAACCTATGACTGGTGAATTATTAATATAATTAACACGATAAAGTTTTATATACGACAAATTAAAAGATCTAGTATTAATGCGGTACCTAAAAAGTAAGGTTCTCTAAAAACTCAGGACATTAATAAATACTATTCAAGACATATAAAAAGGTAAAATCACTTATTATACTCGAACAATATTGACTTATTTCACTGAAAATAATATACAAGGTATTTTTTTATTTTAGTATATTGCGGTGTAACTTTGCACCCTATATTATGGTAATGATAAGTTTAATTTATTCTTGTTATTTGTAGGTGTTATTGAATACATTAAAATATCGACGATTCTAAGTAGGTGTTTTATGTTTTGTAATTAATTAATTATCTAACCAGTATTTATGCATAAAGGATTCCAACAGTCCAAATGTGTCAAAGAGGTTGTGCGAGTATGAAAATACTGATAATGTATGAACCCTAACCGACGGTAGTGTGTATAGCAATGGTTGCCCGAAGGTGGGTTGTGTTGTTCACAAAAAGGTTGAAACTTGCCAAAGGGTATTAGATTACCCAATGGAATTTTCCATCTCGGTTTGTCTGTGATCGCTATTTCGCTCACAAGTGCATATATTTCGATGGCGCTTGTTTTCTGTTTTCTTTGTTAGTTGACAAGTGTTAAGTTCATTGTCTCTCAAAGAAAACCACAAGAAGTTTTATCACTAACCAACCATCTAGACAACAACGTGCACTGCGACATGTCGATAGTTTCCATTTTGCACACATCTAATCATCGTAGTCATAGCCGGTTGGTTTTGCTTGTTTTCTATAGTACCCCAGAGAGACGAACCCGGCCGACTGTAGCGATAATTTTTCTAGTTAACGACGAAAGTAGTGAATTTCCATGACTACCTTAGCAAACAATAGTACTTGAGAGATGAGTGACGGCGTTGCTCGACGCTGTTTTTTCATAATTTACGGTGAAAACGCTTACGCGATAAGCTTTGGGACGGATTTCAGTGGAACAAAACGGTTGTAAAATAATTTTCCAGCAATCATAACCGTACAATCCTATTGAATGGCGTTCAACTAGTGTTAATTTAATCCAAACATTTTTTGACAATTCCAAACAGATTCCATAAAATCTGTTTAATTTTTAGCTTTGATGCGAAACTGAGATGTTATTGGTTTTACTATGGTATGCGTTTTTTTTTGTTTGCCCATGAAAATTCTCAGCTCTCATTGGACCGATATTTTGTAGTTAAAAAAATCTAATTTTAATCTAAATGAGCCTATTTTTACGGAAAATAGCAACAAATGCATAGTTTGTTTAGTCATTTCAGATGTTTTTATGAATTTTAAAACTACTATAAATTTTTTAAAGAACACTGATCCTAATGAAATTTAAATAAATATACTAGCGATAATGAGCTTCTCTTTAGTATGCTTTTTATGAAAATCCAATTAAATAGCCCAAGTACAGAAAAGGATTTGAAAGAGATTACCCACGCTTGTAAAAATTTTTTTTTTCAATTCAATTTTTAACAATGTTCCGGAACTCCTAATAGTTATAAAATTAAAAATTTTAAAATCTATTAAATTTAAACTTCTATATAATTTACCATACAATTTAAAATTACTGCAATTACTTTTCTCAATTTAATATTTGATAATTGGGTTGTGGCTACATGTAAATTTTACTTAAGTAAATCCTGAAAATGTTTTTTTCGTTATTTTTATCATATATAAATGTCATTATATAAATAAAGAATTTCTTATGATTTTTCATTTGACTTCATAAACTGTTAAAAACGCTCGTGGTAGATTTTTTCCTAATTATTTTTTCAGTTCAACTTTTATCATTCTTTTTTTATATAATTTTGCTGTAAACTTTTTATGAAATTTTTAACTTGGTATACTATGGATTATTTAAAATTTAATCTTTTATTCATCGTGGATAGAAATTTAAATGCTTTTAATACTTTGAGATGATTGAATTAGTTAAGGTACACATAAAATTATTGTTTCGTGGTCTTTATTTTATTTTAGTTTTTTAATTTATAGTTGGTTCTTTTTTTACAATCAAATTATAATATTAAACTTTTATCTTAAAAATTATGATATCATATGATTCTAACGTATATTTTTAAGGAAGAAATTTCATATATAAACATTTTCTCTGAATATTTGATGGATTTATAGCTCTGTAACTTAGTATGTTTTTTTTTTGTTCTCCAGTATAATTCTATTGAATTAGTTTGGGTATACCATCGGAGAAAATTGAATCATAATTTCACCGGTATCTGCTACCTTTAGATTTATAGAATTCACTAAATTCACTAAAAGATTCATTGTTCTTCCAACAAAATATTAATAAAATTATTGTGTAGTTTAATGATCATTATGTCGAGAGGCGAATTTTAGTTCAAATATTTAACATGCAGAAGTAAGTCCCTAAATAAAATATCTGTATAAATATTTTGCCGGTCGGTTATAGTTGACGTTTATCGTGACCGATGTTAAGCTTATAGAAAGTGTCAATATAAATTTACAGTTTTCAATTTATTATTTCAATAAATTGTACTTCTCAATCGGGTAATCAAATTGGCAATTATTACCTGGCTATAGTTTATAGATATCTGTATAGTGTTCTAAAGAACGTTCGTTGTATATTTTATTAAATATCATCACCATTCGATGCCTGCCTGCAAGCAAAATTCCGCACAGCCCTTGACGCCTCCCCTCTATGCGAAAAAAACTTTTGGTCGGTGAAATATAAATGCATCGAATCGCTCGCGGTCTAAGCTTTATGTAAATGTACGTTGAACCTCAACCGTCTAACACTTAACAACTCTTTTCTAAAAGTTTTCAACTGGAAAAAACGGTTTCTCGTTTTCACGTTTGTCGTGTGTCGAAATATAATACGAATGAAAGAGGTCGAATTTCGCATTGTTGCTTGAGCTTATGTGTATCTGTATGGTTTTGTTAGTGCTGGAGGCTTGCCTAATAAAAAATAAAAAATCAATATCCTCTTGCATCCGTTTGAAAATTTGTCGTGACGTGGTGGAATAAAAAAACAATGTGACATTTGATCATTTTGTTTCAATCACAGGCACTTGTGTGTTACCCATTTTATGAAACAAGTTTTTCGATCAAAATCTGGAATGTCTGCGCTCTTGATTGACTGACGGTTTTTATAAGGAATTTTTCAATATTGCAAACGTTCTTTTTACGAGAGAAAATGCTTGTTTTTAAACGCAACGGTGTTTAAAAATAAAGTTATTAAAACTGTTAGATACACTATTTGTTGTAGTATAAATACGTACATGTAGCTCAACAAATCAGTAAAACTATTCCATACCGTTTCAGATTTTAGTTGTTGACGTTTTCAATTTGATATAATTTGGTAAAAAAATCAGGATATCTTGTAATAGAATTTTTAAAAACCTTGTATATTTTTTTTAACGCTTGTTGAATAAAAAAATATTTGCAATAATATTTTTTATAATAATCTTTTTTTCTGAAAAACATTTACCTTCAGGCGCAAATCAAGGTAAGGAGTGCTTAGAGGAAATAGAACCCACCCGAGTTGAAAATATAATAATAACATGAATTTTTATGTGTTTTATGTATTTTTATATAATAATAAGGAGGAGGGCGGTATGCTTGTTTCGTACTGCTGTCTCGTATTTTTTATTCATGTTATGCTTCGAGTTGTTATGCGTTTGATAAATTATCAACAATTTATTTTTAACGGTCGTGACTTTAACTCTGATGATAGTAAGCCTACATACTTCATTTTCACGTTTTTCAGGTAAATTTATACCTACTTGCTACTAGAAATAATATATACGACCATTCTCCGACACTTGAATTGTATTAAATTACTGTGATGTGGTTTGGATGTGATTTAAACTTTTGTTTGTGGTTAATATACCTGTTTTTCGAGTGGTTTACGGTGCGTTGAAGAGTAATATTACTGCGCTCAGCGCTATTGAGCAAACCAACGTTGAAGGTATGCTGTAGAGAATAATTTTGCATATCATATGAACCAACGTAAAAATTTAATTTGAACAAGTCGAATACCAAATTATACAAAATCAGATGCTAAAATACGTATACTTAACACAAAAAAATGAACATTCAGTATTTGTTTTTACGTATTTTACCGATTAATAAAAGATTTTAAGACTAAAATATAAACAAAACTTTTACATGTCTAGAAAAATGTTTAAATATATAACGTTTCAAGTATTTTTCTGAATAAAAACTTCCTAATCTGCTTTTACCTATACAGTTATTTCTGAACTACTACACGGGTCTGTTTTATTTACAAGCGTACTTTTTCTCATGTTTGATATTTAATATTCCTTTTGTATCGTCATGTCTGTATAAAGTTATATATAAATCCGTTTTCAGATTTAACACGAAGAAAACGTACTTAAATATTGAAAACAAATTTATATTTTGTAACTTTAGAATTATTGAACACTAAGTTTATTTGTAGTATTTTCGATGCTTTTGATTAATTCAGCCAGTGCATATAAATTAACACTAATAAAAATGATTTCGGAATGAATTTAGACTGAATAATATGTTCAGTAAGTAATTGCCAAATATGGCTGTGAAATTTTCTTTGATATAACCTATATTTTCAGGTACGGTTAAAATTTAGAAAAACAGTAGCTTAATATAAACAATGAAACACAAAATTAAAAAATTATTTAATCAAATTAATGACAAAATCTTGATTATTCTACAGATATTTTAAGAGGTCAACAATATTTTATCTTGGTAGTAGTTTTGAAATATTATTTTGCTTAATTAAAAGTCAACAGTTGAGTTAATTTTTATTATATTAATAGGATGGTATTTAAAAAATATATATTAAATTAATCTTTTGTTATGAAACTGTTAAAACTTAACGATTTGGTTGGCTTTTCAATGACATTTTGCTGTAAAATCAATTCATATAAACATAAAACTCCGATATGTTAACTCTGATACAAATGGATCTTTTATATAACATTCATTAATCATCTATAAGTGTTCCATTACAAATGATTTGAAGGTAATAAAAAAAGAAATCGTCTTTTGAGAATCCGGCCGGAAGTCATAATTCACATCCTATTGGTAGACATGAGATAATTTAAAAAATAAAATCTGACATTTTTGTAACTTACCCGAAATGTATATAACATTGAAAGAGACTAGTCACAATGCCTCTTATTGAAATATTATTGAACTGTTTCTCAATATACAATATGATTATTTTATCATGAACTACTTAATCAAAAAAAATGAAATAATATTAATAATTTTGTCTTTTGGTTACTTTTAGTTACATGCTTTTTTCAATTTGACAATAATACAGTATTTTTATATTAGAAAAAATAAATTTTACACTTTTATAAGTTATTAGGAATAAATATAAAAATAATTAATTGTTAAATTAAGAAATACGTGTAACAAAAATAAATCAAACAAAAAATGTCTAAATATTATTTTTATTTTTCGATTAAATAAGTGGTTTATGAAAAAAGAATTATTCTGTATATTTGAAAATTCTTGTACCCTTGTAAACGATTTCACGATTTGTACACGTTAAGTGTATATAATTTTGTTCACTGGTTGTCCACATTGAAAAATGAAAGGTATTTTTTTTTACCCCTATATAGAAATTATAGTTTATCAACAGTATAATATCTCTGCGTCAGTCAATCCAATAAGTTATGTGGGCCTATTGACAGATTTAGATTTATAAGAAGCATTAACTTCAGTAATGGTTCACGAGTGGATAATTTTATTTTTCTTTGAGAACACAAAATGTATACTTTAATTTCAATAGCTAAGATCATAGTTTTTTATTTGTTTCTTATGTGTTTTTAGTATGCATGACTAATGTCGCAGTTTCATTTTGAATAAAAATATTTTAAACTTTTATTAAGTCAAAAGACTGTCCGTCATACTTTATGTAGCGCACATACTCCGAACAGATTAACTCAACATGTGCTAATTTATGTATCTTTTGTATATTTGACGGCTTATAATAATATACTTATTTATACCGGAAAGGTCAGAAATCTTAGATTTAGAAGAAAGTCACAGCTTACGCATAACGTTAATGAACAATGTAAATACTAACAAAATTTTAGTTTAGTTTTTTTTAGATATGATATTGTTGTGTTTATGGTACTGTTTGAATTTAACGCTTTGCTTTCAGTTTCAGAACCAATGAAGTATTGAATAACAAAAGTACAAAATTACATTTTTCTGTAATAAATATGTATATTCTAATCCAAAAAAAAAAAAATATTTTAATCTTACATAAGGTTATTTGACGAATTTTATTTTATCAATAATATCAATCTAGACATTTGCAAATAAATTTGGCAATTAAGAATGAGTTATATCTTATACTTCACGGTTCATAATCTTAACCATACACAAAATTAAACATTATAAATAATTAATATTTAATAATCTGTAGAATTTTATCATTAATTACTACAAAGAACAAAATGGGAATAGTAAATTGATGTAAAATCAATATGATTGTGTTTCAGTTACACTTTTAAGCTAAAAGTTTTTCGGACATTCTCAAAAGTTTTCTCAAACGACAAATAAAGGGGGATAAAAAGTACTTTATAAGTAATCACTATCAAATGTCCAAAATAGGAGGTAGAAAAATACATTGTTAGTATACTTATACAATAACAAAAACAAAAAAAAAAAAAGAACGAACAAATCTCCTATTTGTTCCTATTGCTTGGACCATAAGCTTTTTGATAGTGAACAAAAAAGTTTTTAGTCTATTCCTTTTGAGATTAAATCTTATTGTAGATCTTATGATTAGGAATATAGTTTGATTGATATATTTAGAAAATAATTGTAAAAAAATAGTATAATAAATAATTCTAGAAATGTATATATATAAAAAATAAACCACTGAGTCAATGATATTGCTTAAACACTCATACAAACGCGAATAAGTCTTTGCCTATGGTATATATATATTTTTTTAATTTAGATAGTACGAAGAAACATACATAACCGTAGGTTATTAATAATACGAAAGTAAATACAATATTTTATAATTGTTCTTTTTTTTTTTTTTGCAAGGAAACATTTTCCACGTGTATCCAGTGCTGCTTTATGTGTTATTTTTATTTTTTAAATTACATTTGGTCTGGAAAAATGGATTAAAAATTTGTATTTATATTGTGAAAAATTAAAACGGAATCTTTTACTATCATTTAATATTATTTATAAGTTTTGTAATTTAAAATATACTGAGCTAAGAAGTATTTGTTTTAATTAAGTCAATACTGCTCGATACATTCATGTTTTGCACTCACAAATACAATAATATCTATTTTTGTATTCTTATGACTTGAGTACAAGCTATCTATATCAACTTTTTGTGTCGAGACAAATTGTCTTTTTTTATCAAGTTTGTTCACGTAGTAAAGACGAGAATCAGCCAAGAGGAAAACTGAGATTAAAGTCTACGCCCCTAGCCCGAAATTGAGCATAATATTCTAAACACAACTTCACCATTTGCATAATCAGTCATGGTACACTAGTTTATAATTTTCGTTTATCCATTATTTTCTTCTCCTTGGCCATATGAACCGATGAGCTTTTATTTGACTGAGACAATACGTAAACAAGCGTTATTCACAGTTCCTTGTTAACTTTCTGTTTTATTTAAACGTAGAAACTTTATTTTAATGCATTTAATATCACGAAAGTCTATCAATGTAATAACTCGTAGATTTATATATTTACAAATCCAAATCAATATATTTATCATACACACAAATGTGAACTATTTATAAAATTTAACCATTAAAATTTTTAAAGAATAGGTGTATTGTTAATATTTATTACTATAATATTACACAACTTTGAGTTTTAATTTCACATAAATTGGATTAAATAATATCTGTTTACATTACTAATTTAATAAATAATTACATTACTATTTTTCAGTCTATTAACAATTAAACAAACTGTTTACTCAAATAAGTACAATTTTTTTTTTTTACAAATGTTTTATTTTTTTATGTGATGTGTTATCTGTTCAATTCTGTCTAACATACACATATTTGTTTTATTGGAAGTATTTTTGATACGTTTTTAATCATATAACAACTTTAAGTCCATACTATTCATATTTAGTTAAACACTTGAGTAATAAAACCAATTCCCCTTATGACCATTATTCTACACATTTTGGTGTTTGAACTATTAGATACAACTATACGGCACATTATCTATCACATAATATGTGTTTTAATAACAAATACGAATGTAGGTTGACAATTTATTAATCGTATAGGAGCTTTAATTAGTATTAGTGAACTACACTAAATATTATTTCGAATAACTAATGTTGCTAGTAATGCAGTGAAATTTTGAAGATATCGTATAAATATAATTTTTATAAAATGTATATTTGTTGAGGTTTTCGAATAGGTAAATTTTTAATAATTGTTCAAAGTATTAAATGGTACTTTCTTACTATTCATTTAAAGAGTAGTGACAATTTTAGTAGAGCCGCGGAGTGAAGTGAATTATAAAAAGAAAGCAGACAAGAATATTCGATAACGTAGTGACATCAATGAAAAATATTGAAAACGCAAAGTTATTGTTCAAAAACTCGTGGCACCTTACTATCAGTTCATTGATCGTGTGTACACTGGATAGGGTAAATAAAAAATAAAAACATACCGAGAGCCGTGAAGAAAAAAAAAATCCAAGAAAAGGCGCTTTTGTCAGTTCTATCTCTTTTTTCGTTTTATTATTGTCTTTTAGGTCGAACGACTTTAATGGAGCTTATCACGTGCGTACCATCAAAAGCGCACCGCTGCCGCGACCGCTACCTCTTTACGCCTGGGACACATCACCACGGAACTATGTAAAGGTATTAGGTACGTCCTCACCCTAATGGATCCACGGCGGGCTCGGTTGTCTCCTTCAACGTCACTGGGGAATTGTTATGCGTATGTTTTGACCAACTAAATAGGTTTTTTAAAGGTACGGCGAATTCTACTAAAAGAGAACGCGTACGTGAAAACCCTACGAGACACAAATGCATACTTTTTGCTTAACTATTGGATTAACTTCATGCTTATTATGCCAATACTCTGTATAGGACTTCATAGAGAGTACAGCACACTCAAATTACCATAATCTTTGGAACTTATGGAAGGTTACGTGTTGTTTTACATAAAGTTAAATCGTTTGTATTTGAGTAATTTGGCACTTTTTAATCCATATGATTTACTCCGATTCATTTTCAATAGTGTTGCAACAATGGGTAGTTAAATTGTAAATCAAGTTCAATGTACTTCTTTAATAACTTCTTTTAACTCTTTAATAAAATGCGACATCAATGAAAATATTGGCTTTATGCTAGTAATATTTTTCGTTCCATTATTTTTTGTTTTTTTTAACTATTAACACGTATTATTGTTCGGGAAATCTTAAGATTTAATGAAACTATAAGAGTTTTATACCACACAACTTTTTTTTATTCTTTACAATAGTGGTTGTTAATTGGAAATTTCTACCTTAATTCTCCAGCTATTGGTCCAACGTTAAATGTGATAATGTATGTTTATAGTATATTTAAATGTATGCAAGGTGAAAAATGTTGATTAATTTTTATTTGTAAATATATTTAAAATAGTAATCTTATGTATATTATATATGCAGAAATAATTTAAAAAGTAATGTTTGTCTGTTCATGAAAAGCGTATAGGATTAGTTAAAAATTATACTACTTTTGAAGAATTTTGTAGGACTCTTTAAATTAATAGCATTCAGATTAGCTGCTTTTTTTCCTATTTATGTAAACATTATGACTTGAATTGTAGACTTGTATGTCAATATATGAGCAGAATTTTATTATATTATACATTATTTTATGGTAATTCATGAACAATTTTTATGAGTAAAAATATATTAGTTGTAATTAACAATGTAGCAAATTCAATTTAAATGTAACTATTAAGAGCTCTCAATAAGAGACAAACAAAAAATGCTGTATTAACATTTTTCAAATATTACTTAAAATCACTTAAATTTCTATTAACTTCATCATTTTATGATTAAAGATGCAAATAATCGTTTACTTTGTTGATAAAATTAACAAAGTAAGTTGACTCTAAAATTATATGTTATGTAATTATGGAATCAATTTAAGTTATTAATTGTTGCGATCGTCAATAAATAATTAATAAATGGCGTTGTATAGTTAATTTTTTAGATAAGGGTTGACTCAAGTTATGTAAACTTAATATTTAAAAATAACAATTGATTTTGGAAGTTAAATAAATATTGCATTTTTTCGCTTTATTATTTTATGGTACCTTTACTTTTTATTATAATTATACTATCATTATTAATTAAAATTTTAAAATATATTGAGTAAACTAGCAAAATGTCTTTAGTGTGTAGATGTTTTAGGAGTTTTTAATTGGGAATTATAAAAAAAATGTGCTCTTGTTAAAAATACATCTGGAATCTAGACAGTTTTCCTTTCCATTACTACGGCACTATTTTCTAGTAATTTTAAAAAATGTATCTGTAAGGGCTTTATATTCCACACCATCTTTTGGTGAAGAGTATAGTGTATCATAGATTATCTTAGATTAACCTAAGTTATTTAATTAAAAATTTTTTTAGAGTATCATTGTTATAAAAACTGCAATAATTATTTCATATTTGTGTATATTATTTTATCTTTTATTTATTATTACTTATTTAGCTTATATATTAATGTTGTATAAATTAAGTAATATTCATAAAAAACTTAATAAGATTCGGCTTCTTAATCAAATAAAATTTTCTACAATACAAATGATCTTGTGAACTGTATTTTGAATTATTTCTTAATAATAGTATTTCAGATTGTCTATTTAATTGTTATCACTTGTCATGATGTAAATAGATTCATTGATTTTAAGTTAGGTTTCATTAGTTCAATTGCATGATGGTCAGTTAAAAATCATATAAGTATTATATACTTATGTGATTTCAATTATTGTAGTATATAAAATTAGTTTTATTGTTATGTAGCATTCAGGTGCATCATTTTATATTTACATTGTTTTTTTGTGAAATGGCTGGGTAAAAATAAACAATGAAAAACTAATGTATCATATAGATAAACCATTTGGCAGGCTTATACGGTCAAAGTTGTATGGAATGAATTTAATTTCGTTAATTAAATAAAGTTTTCTCAATATCAGAGTTTGTAACGATTCATTTAGCAAAGTCAAGTATTATTGTGTCGTTAAAAGTCGTAAATTATTTTTATGTTTTATTGCTTAATATGACTAAAAAATGTGTAAATATATTTTGTAGGAGTTTTTATTAATTAAAAATCTGACAAAAATTCAACTGTACATTTATAGTGTAATAAAATTAACATAAATACTTGTAAATATTTCATATTATTATAATGTTCTTGACATTAATTTAATGTGTTTGATTTTTTAATTCTAGTTGTTCATTATAACTTTAAAAATGTCAGAAATAGTAAAAAAAATACTGTTATAATAGTTTTCTAGATCTCAATTTTAAGAATATATCAGATGGGACTTTAAGACTTTTACTTGAATAAGATTATTTGAAAGCTACACCCCAAAATGAATTGAAAAAGTTTCTGTAAGACTCAACAATACAATACATTATTGTAACTTTTAAATTATATGGAATAGTCTGACTTGGCAGCAAAATGATTGATTTCATCTCTAAGAAGTGCATTATTGTTCGATTATTCTATATAAATAAAATAGTACACTTTTCCTTTTTTTAATATTACCTCATCAAAATGTCAACTATTATTGTTATTTTATGTGCATGGAATTAAAAATTTCTTATCAGTATTTACGAATTATTATTTAAAATCATTACATAAATAATGATTGTATAAATCACTCCGTCCAACCAATAGTTTTTCAAAAGGATGTTAAAGATAAATAAATAAATAATTTATAAAAATTTAATTAACAATATATAACATATTTAATATTTTTATCATTAAATACGAGAAGAGACTGTAAAGTAATGCCTCCTAATGTATAATTTAATGAAATAAAAATATATGATTCTAATATCCGTTTCCTTTATAAACTCACAACTGGTTTGATTGATTCCCCTGTCCTTCTTTTAAAATTGAATTTTCAGGTGCTCTTCGTTCAACTCGTAATACTACCCATTTTCTCTTCTAATTATGTATTTCATTCGGCTCTTCCACGTCTAATGCGCACAACAAATAATGACTCTGATTTTTTGCACTCTTTTCGTAGTCATTTAGATATTCTATTTAAGATTTAAATTTTGATCATGTTTTTATTTTGTACTTGTCTTAATTAAAATATGTTTTGCGTTTATTTTTTATTTCTTTATTAAATTTACTTTTGTTAAATTATGTTCATATTTTTAAGTTTATTTGGTAATTTTGAGGTGATAAATTTGCTGTCAAATAAATACTCTATTTTTTGGGCTATTGCCCGTAATGTTAATAATAAATAAATAAACATAAATATATTCAATATCGATTTATTTTCACTAACGTTTTACAGGTTTTAAAAGCTGTATAAATAAAATTACTCACCTTAATAAAATATACTACCGTTTGTGTTAAGCCTCAATTTTTTTTAAGATTTCTAAAATTAAATTCACTTACTATACATAGACTTTAGAAAGATTTAAAAACTATAAAAATAAGGCATTTAGTAAACATTTTTACGATTAAATGATAATCGATTTTTGCTTCACCACAATAAATCAGAAATGTCAAAGAAAGCTATTAATTTGCTTAGATTTCTCGTTCTTTCACATTCATTCTATAGTCCGAATTTAGCGCCAAGTACCAGCATTAATGAAGATTTACTTGGAGAAAATTAAGATAAAAAACATTAAAATCTTATGTGTATAAAATTTTATCTTAATGAAAAATTTAATGATAAAGTTAATGATAGTATATTGGTCAATATAATTATTTTATTTTAACGTTCTTTCAAAAAACTTGTAAAACGTTAACGAAAATATATCAATATAGGGGGTAGTTATGTTGAAAAGTAATCATTGATTATTAAAGATTGTTTAATTTTCTATAAGTGTTTTTATTATCTGTATATTCCAGACATTTTATACGTTAAAAATCATTACTACTCAGTCTATCCTCGTAATTATCAATTATACTTAGTACTTTATATACTTTATATTATACAATTATTTCTATTATGTGTCTTAGCGTATATAATAATCAATTGAATTTCATTTTACTTATAATTAAACTTTAAAATACAGAATTATTATTAAATTAATATTTGTATATTGCATTTGATCATTGTTGAATATGTCTGGTAAATTAAATAAAAAAATATATTTTGTGATTGTACTTGTGTATTGAATTTTTCGTTAATATTCTGTTTGTATACTTAATTAGTAATTTAACAGTCATTAAATACAAGGAATAATTATATATTTTAATGGAAATACTCTTCGTACAATATAGTAAAAGGAAATTCCGAGTTAATGTTGAATTTACGATATTAATGGTGTCAGTTTTAATCTTGTGTACTGTTTTAAATAAAATACGAGATCTGCTATAAAATCACATTAAATAAAAGTACAATTAATTTCTTCTTACCGTATCTTCAATTATTTAATACTTTTTGATCATTCCGTTCTTTAATGTTATTAAATTATATTATTATTTTTGACATCTTAAAAGAATTTTTAAACACCTCCAGAATATTTAATTGAGTTTTATTTTAAATTAAACCGTTACATTTTGTTTACTATTTTTTATCAGAAATGATTATGTTGAATGATTGATGTTCGTTGCAATTCATATTATCAAGTTTACCATATTACCATTAAATTTGTGTGGCGCATTGTAAAATATAACATCAATAATATTTCTCATTATAATAGAAATTCGTAATAATTATAATGTTAGTAACCAACTGTTATTGTACCGTAGACACTATTGTTCCCATCTTCTATGTAAATATCTTATGCAAATTATGGGTTTCACTACAGGCTATTTTATACGAACCGGATAGGTATTAAAAACAACAAACGATACATTTGTTCGAGTATTCAATGTCGTATAAACCATGACCTGTGATCTGACTCTGACTTTTTGGACAAATCGCCCGTGTCTAATAATCTCCTGAGAATTAGAAGTTTGTAGAAGTTTGGTCAAGGGTCGATGTTTTATATTACCCACTGTCTAACATCTTAGGAACGATATTCAAACCGCACTCATGTATAAAGATCATGAATCTTCTATTATACAAGTATAAATTTAAGATCCTACCTATTAGAAAATGACCTCGTGTTTCTCTTTAATTTTTGAGCTATCTATTTTCATCGAATAGAAACTTAATTAAATTAGATTAAAATTTGAATTGGAATGTAAGTTTAGTTAATTTATAATAATTAGTAGATTATTGTGAAGGCTAGTAAAATACAATTTAATTGTATGCGAGAGAACCATTTTAATTATTGTACTGAAATTTCGAGTGAAATCTATTTACGTATTTTAATGTTTTAAACATCCTAATAAATAAGTTAAAATATCAAATCACAAAACACTAGTTCGAAACTTTATATAGTTCATTATTTGAAATGTGTATAATTTAATCGAAAAGTAATATGTGTTAGCTATGATCGAATAGTCATTTTGAACATTTTAAGCTTCGTACTGAACATTTTTAAGAATAATTATTTGATGATAAATAAAACTTTTAAATGTTTTAAAAGTAATGTTTTCTATGTAAATAAATTAGAAAAAATGTTACATTTTTTCAGATTAAAAAAAATATAATCATTAACAACTACAATGTTTAGCTCTATCTGTAAGTTAAGTACGACAATAAGCAGCCGTTACATATTGGTAGAGACTCTATCTAGAAGAATGTCACAAAAACATTCTAGAATGGAAGACTATTTTAAGGATAAACGTTTTGTCGTGACAGGAGCTAGCGCCGGTAAGTATTTTAAACATCATAGAGAGTATTCTTTTATTTATAAGTGTATTTTTATAGGTATGGGAAAAGTAATTGCAGAAAGGCTTATAGATCTTAATTCATATGTTTTTGCTATCGGTAGAGATCCAGAAAACTTGCCACCAGAAAGTAGTAAGGTTAAGCATGTTGTTTTAGACGTATCAGATTGGAATTTGGCTTACAAATTAACTTCAGAAATTGGACCGGTACATGGATTAGTGAACAATGCCGGAGTAGCTCATATAGAGCCATTTTTAGAATTATCGAAAGACGGTTGGGAAGAGTATGTATGCGTTTGTCATAGTATATTTTTTTTAATTCAGCGTTAGCACCTTTTTCACGTTTTGCATTAATTCATAAACATTTTTTAGTACAATCAATGTCAATGCTAGGGGAATGATCAGAATTAGTCAAGCAGTAGTGAAAAATATGATTGACGCAGGAATTAAAGGATCTATTGTAAATGTGTCATCGACTATTTCTGAAGTAAGTCTCGAAAGTACTTAAGATTCTAAAAAACTATAAATCGTTCCGTAAATAATTTTTTGTTGTTGTTAATAAAGAATATTGTGATATTTAAAATGTTATAAATATGCAGCACATTATAATACATTCTTATTCCTCGTCTTAATCTCAACTACTTGGGGTCGGCCCACATAACAATGTGATTTACAAAAATAAATAAAAATAATAGAACTTGATTATGTGAAATGTCTGAGTGTTTAATTGTCTAGTTAATTGCGATCAACTTGTTTCAGCATGAAATTTAGCACAAGATGCTACCTTGTAATCTTCGTGTTTCGTAACGTGTCGTTCCATTAATTTATGCAATTTCATAATCGAATTTGTTACAATATAAATATGAATGTTCGTTCAATTAACAAGTTCAATCATTTCAACAAGTTAAAATTTATTTCAATCACTTTTAGAGAGTTGTTCCCGACCATGTATCTTATTGTGCATCGAAAGGGGCCGTAAATCAAATTACCAGAACAATGGCTATTGAATTTGGACCTAAAGGAATAAGAACCAATAATGTTTGCCCAACAGTGGTATTAACTAAAATGGGAATGAAGGCGTGGTCTGATCCTGCAAAATCAAAACCTATTATGGATAGAATACCATTAGGAAGATTCGCTAGTATGTAGAAATAAAAATAAAATACTAAATAGTTAATACTCATATCTTATCAAAGTATTATACAATTTTTTTAAGACTATTAAACTATAATAATTGCTTAAAGTTGTATTAAATAAAAACATTAATTCTTGATAAAAATATTTAAAAGACTAATAATAATCATATGAACATCTAACGAATAAAAAATAAAAATTATTTTTATAGTGCCTGATGATATCGCAGACGCAACGATATTTTTGTTGAGTGACTACGCAAAAATGGTGAATGGTCTTAATCTGTACGTGGATGGAGGTTTCATGTCTGGATAATTTATTCGATAATCTTATCAAATACATATAAATTATTTATCTTTACTCACTTATTAAGTAATATTACTGTTTACATTATTGTAATTATAAGAATGTAATATATATTTATACATTTTAATTTTTTTATGTATATTATTTGTTAATTAAGTATGTACTAATATTGGGCCATTACTAAGTTATTACTGCGTCATTCACGTTTTATATTTTTATTTTCTCGTTAATTATAGTTATTATATAATATAACTGAAAATATATGAATACTCTAATTTAAAATTTTACTCTAATTTAAATTAAACTGAGGTATTATTATACCTTAGTTTACTAATACTTCTACAAAAAAACTTTGAATGATGTAATATTTTCTGCCCAATCTGAAAAAAATCTTGGGAACTAGTTAAAGAGACATTTCTTTTAATAGCCAGATACAATTTTATTTAATACTGTTTTAAAATAAGATTAAAACTTATTTCTTAGAGAGTTTTTATATTTATACTCTGTTAAAAACAAATTAATTTGGTTGAGAGAATCTTAATGAACTTCAAAAATGAATATGTGATTACTAGCGTAGGATTGTAAAAAATAATAATATTTAATCAGTTGATTAATGTAATTTTATATATTTATTTATTTCAATGGTCAAAAATTGTATTTAACTATAACAAATTTTGTAAATAAAACTGAATTCAATATTAATCTATGATATAATTTCTATGATAATAATACGTTTGTTTATCTGAGTATGACGCATATCAGAACTTGAGCTTTTTGGTAATTATGAAAAACGTCATGAATTTTAAATAGTAACGTCAATTTCATAACGAATAAAAATTAAAAATACGATACTATGGAAACCATTTTGGAAGGTAGATTAAAAAACAAACCAATGTCTATAAAAGACATTAACATAATATAATTTATATTCAAATAGATTGATTGATTGATTATATGAAAGTTACATTGTCTTCATATAAACGTTACATATTTATACTTTTTGTGTTAAACTTTTATTACAATTATTATAATTGAAACGTTTTTATATTAACAACAATGTCTCAATGCACTTCAAAATTTGCTGCTTTTCAAAGTCATGTTAAAGTGTCTATTCGACCATCTAGGGGATTACTTTATGAACAAACGAAAAATTGTAACCGGAGCTAGTTCAGGTGAATATAAAAATATTTAAATAACATGTACCCAAATTTAATTTTAATATAAATGCAAAATTTAATCAACAATCAGTTAATGCAATTGTTCTTTATAAATTGTAAAATATCACAGTTAAAACATAAATTATAATGAATTTGTTTATATTAGGGTGAAGTGGAGTAAATGTAAATAAACGGGGTAATTAAAATTCCTTATTATTTTTAGTTAGATAAGTAGTCAATTAAATGTATTATGATCATTATTTTTTGTAAACGGTTTTCAAGTAATATTTAAAATTAAAATTAAGTAATAAAAATAATAATAATAATTATAATAAAATTAATAATTTTAAATAATATTAGTGATTGATTCTAATTATTCATATAATAATTGAATATTATCGTAGGAATTGGAAAAGTTATCACGGATAGAATATTATGCTTAGGATCTCATGTCATAGCAGTCAGTAACAAAAATGATAAGCTTCCTCCTGATGGTCCAAAACTAACGAGTGTCTGTGTAGATATAAGTAATTGGTATTCAGTGTATGACAAAATATTAAATGTTGGACCGGTTCATGGTTTGGTAAATAATGCAGGAGTTGCACACATTGAATCATTTTTAAGATAGGCACAACACAGTTGGGATGAGTAAGGATTAAATTTTTTAATCGTATTACACTACATTTTATTTGCATAACATAAATCAAAACGCTATTTAATGTTTTATAGAAATTATATTTGTAATATAATATGTCCATAATATTTAAACATTAATTTTTTAAGCACTTTGAATGTTAACTGCAGAGGTATGGTGAGAATTAGTCAGGCAGCCATAAAAACATGCTAGAATTATCAATGTTTCTTCTACAATATCTGAGGTAGTATTTTTATAAGTTTTATTGTTACTTAACTTAGTGCCCAGCGGCGTATTTATTTGCAGGCAATATAGGCAATTGCCTACATTAGTATATTTTAAGGGGCGGAAAATATTGAAGTCAGTCGTAAACCAAAAATATGTTAAGGGGTATTAATAAGATACTGTATAGTGAAAAGGAGTATTTAATATAAAGAACTATCCTCGGTATTTTACTCGGGGTGTGTTGTTCGAGGGTCTATATTTGTTAATATTAATATGCAAGCTAAGTTTGAATGTTCTTACCTGAGCTTTTAGCTATCCATTAGGCGTGTAGATAAAATTTTTAGAACACTGATAAAAAAACGCAAAGACAGACAATTGTTGATGATAAAATGATATAATTTATGTCACTTCACATATGATTATATAAAATAATTGTAATAATTAAAAGGTATTTACAGTACGCGAAGTTCACGCAGAACTGCTCTTAGTCAACAAACATAAGCTTAAATACTGATAAATAAAATTATTATTGTTTTACGATGTATATTTAAGATAGCTAGTGAGAACCAGACGATGATTACGACGTGTTCGTCTTGGAGTCCGATCGAAACAGATCGATCGCGTCAATCCCTGGGTTCTTCCTGGTGTCCTTGTAACCTCTTTAGAGACGCACATATTCATCGTTTAGCTTTTATTTTGCTTCACATTTTTTTAGGAATTTCATGATTTTGTTTATATATTGAAAAAGGATTCTTTAACTAAAAATAATAAATAGTAAGATTTGATTGTTGAAGGGTGCACGTGCGTTGAAAAAAAGAAGAAGAACGAATGCCTATGGCGTGATCGTGTCAACTATGTGTGTTTCTGTGATTGAGAACAGAAAATATTGATTGTGTACAGTATTTGTCGTGGGAAGTATTGTGTAATAAGGTAGAATCTTTGTTTGTGTTGAAAGTAGAAAGGAAAGAGAAAGAAATAATGTTTTTATGTAAAGGGCCTATTACAACAAGACCAACAAATTTATATAAAGCGAGTTATTTTTTTAATGTTGTTAAGACATATTGACTTCTTAATAATTATGATAATCGTTTTCATTTATTGTGTTTTTATGATATGTATATTTATAGCTACGAGCAATTTATTATATTTTATTAATAAACATAAATTAGATTGAAAAATATTTTTAAATATTTTTTTTTTTTTTGAGGAAGAATTAATATTGTTATGGTGAAAATATATAAATATGAGCCCCCTCCGTCATAACATAATGAAGGGCAGTAAATTTTTAAATGCCTATAGGCGGCAAACATGTGAATACGTCCTTGTTAGTGCCATTGTTAACCTACTCGTTATAGGGTTTTGAAGTTTTTTCGTTATTTCATTAAGTAATTTACTTATAAATTTTCAAATTTTCATATAAGTTTTTTTTTTAATAATCGTTTAGAGCCTACCATAATAATATAACATTTGTACTGATTCCATTCAACAATTTCATGAATATTTTAATTCATATTAAGTATTAATTACAAATTTTGAATCTTAATTTTTAGTAAGTTAAAATTTATTTCAACCATTTTTAGAGAGATGTTCCTGACCGTGTCTCTTATTGTGCTTCTAAAGGAGTTGTTAATCAAATTACTAGATCCATGGCAATTGAATTTGGGTCAAAAGGAATCAGAACAAACTGTGTTAACCCAACAGTTATTATGATAGAAATGGGTAAAAGATCGTGGAGTGATCCAAGTAAATCGGAGCCTCTTTTAAAAAGAATACCTCTGGGAAGATTTGCAAGTAATTACATTTATAAATAGTTTTTACTATAGTGCCTTTTGCTTTGTTTCTATAAATATAATTAAGGGATTTAATGTTTAAAATATTTCAGTTATATAAATGATTAGGAATTTTGTGCCCTTTGGTTACTAATATTAGTTTGTAATAGCAATTCATTTGTTTTTTATTTATAAATCAAGTTTTATTTAATTACATATAATAGTGATTTATGGTAACTAATATGATATTGTTTGAACAATTTTCTCTAATATACGTAAAACATTTTAAATTGAAATAAAATGATCATGCTTAACTTTTTACTTGATATTTATGTAATAATTTCTTCAACAATTAATTTCAGCCCCTAATGATGGTGCAAATGCTGTAATTTTTTGTTAAGCGAATATTCAAGTATGATAAACGGTACAATTATTTATGTAGGTGGTGGTTTTATGTCTAGTTGATTATTGTTTTATTTTTTAATTACAATGAAGAAGTTTGTTTACGATTTGTTTGTTGTTGATATTTTTGTACGTACACTTTTCAAATGAACATTTATAAAATAGTTAATAATTAAGATAAAACGTAAAAATCAATATTTAAACTTTAAGTTTTATGTTATTAGTATTTATATATTTTTATATATTATTATTTTATCATATTTTTATTTAATTATTCATGTTAATGATTGTTTTCTTTCATTATTAATGTTATCGTAGTAATTATACAAAAATACTATATCATGATATAACAGTTTATTTAGTAAGTAAAATTTTAAAAACTTATTTCATTCAATATAAATTTTTGTATTATCTAAAATAAGAATTTAGATAAATTATTGTAATAAATATAATGATTTTTTCCCAAGGAACTTAATTAATAATTGTTAAACATTATCAATGATAATACCAATTATTTAATATTATGTAATTTTACAAAAATATTTTTCATCATAATCCAAAAAAATTTAAATAGAAAAAAATGTAAATAAAAATTAAATTTTTATAAATAGTATTGTGTTGTAAAATAATTTTCGTTATTTCAATTTATAGTATCTCTTTTTTCCCACTCTATTTTAATCAATACATTAAAAAAAATATATTGGTATTTATTCGTTTTATTATATTGTAAGTTTTTACATTTTATATTAATTCTTCATTTATATTTTTACTGCCAAAACAAATAGTAAATAATTTGAAAAAATAATTTTAAATTAAATAAAAAATCTAAACTAATTTAGTTTGGTAATTTTTTTAAGGTGGAAGTCTTCCATTAGAATTATTATTTTTAAAACAAATGATTTATTATGTATAGATTTTCTTATATTTTCGATTAAATTTTAATACCCAATAGACTAATTTAATTAATCGTCGTAATTACGTCAATTAATTAAATTTATTTATTCAAAATGATAAGTTAGTATTATAATAGCTGTTTTTTTACTTTTAATTTATAATGAGTAGTTTAATATACTCTACATGATTAACTTAAATGGTATTTGACGATAATCCTGAGGTCAAATATACCTTTTAATAATACATAACTTTTAAATAAGTGTAGATAAAATGAATAATAGTTGTATCCTTTTAAGTCCTCATTAATATCATAGAAACTTCTAGAAAGGTGACTAATAAAACACTAACATATGCTTATAATAATAATATTGAATATAGTCATTATTTGATGTTAAGATACTTATAATTTTATCAAATAAGTTGATAATTATAATTGAATAATTACTATGTAATCATTATTTTATGCAAACATTAAAATAGTTTAATTTTTATAATGTTAAAATTATACCAATTTATACTATTATTGTTTAATATCACAGAATAGTTCGACGAATATAAATTAGTCTTATGATGCAATATTGCAACTCATCAATGAAAAAAAAAGTTTCTAAATACTTGAAATATTGTGGCAATTAAATAATTTCATCTAATCCATATATTTTAGCTTCGATGCGAAGCTGAGAAGGTATTGGTTTTACTATGATGTGTTTTTTTTTTTTTTTTTTTTTTTTTTTTTTTTTTTTTTTTTT
>NW_026099575.1:10280791-10302642 GCF_025091365.1 Daktulosphaira vitifoliae | reverse complement strand
CTCCAAAAAAATTACAAATTTAAAAATCGCTAATTTTCGAAATTTTTTCAATTTTTTTTACTAAAAACTGCCGTAACTTTTTCAAAAATGAACGTATGAATATAACTTTTTTTTATATAGATGCTTGATGTCTTTACCTATCATTTGGTATATTTTTTTTGTAAATTTGACACTTAAACTGCCCACAGGGGGGGATTTAAAATGACAACTTTTTCACAAAAAATTAACTTTTTCAACTTAACTTTTGAAAATGTTCCGGAAGGTCTGACACTTTTATATATATCTTAAATTAAAGCTAATGTAATGTACTTTAATTTGAAAAAAAAAAATTTGACCTCTGGACTTGTCTTCACGGTGAAAATGGCTACTGAATGCTATTTTCGTGTGAAAATTCTCGATTTTATCATTTATATTATATTTAACTTTATAATGCTATAACTTATTGAAAAGTTTATGGATCCACACAATTTTTTTATGAGAAATAATATTTTTTAATAAACCCTTTTTCATTCGACATACTTTATCTTAATCGAGATATTAATAAGGAACCAGCAGATCAAGTAGCTTTTGGAATAAAACACCAATTTTTTTAAAATTAAACACTATCTAAAGATTTGCATCGAAGCGTTTATTTTTGATAGTGATTTTAATCACTGTCAGATATCATTTACTTGATCCAACTATGCCACGTCACCACTGTGCCGCGACCCCCCTGTGCTGGGTTTTTTTATAATAAAACTCAAATATTTCAATTATTTATTATTATTTTTATAAATGCATTGAATAATATTTGAAAAATTAAATAATTATGTTTTTCTTTATTATTCGTTAAATTATATTAATAAAACTTTAGAATTTTTGGATAAATTATTTTATTTTAAGGTGACATTTTTTCAATTTTTATTTTAATATAATGTGCTTTAAATTATCTATGTTAACTAAAATTAGCTTAAACGAATTTTTTACAAAAATATTTTTATTTATTACTTGAAACAAAATTAATTTAAAAAATATATAAAATTATTTTTAAAGAGGAAAGAAATATTATAAGTTATATAATATAATATAAGTTCTCAAATATTTTGTTTCAATTGTGCTTACTAAAATGTAAAATACTTTTTAACAATTAATAATATATTTAATTCAAAATCAAGTTAATGCATATAAAAAAGTTTAAATATTTTTTTAAGGCATTTGTATAGCATAATTTTAAAAGTTTTTAAAGGTCCTAATCCTAGTAAGTAATGTACATATTGGATATATATATATATATATTACATAACCCCTTAATTATAGGTCTTAATATGTAATAGGTACAAGTTAATGAACTTAACTTATAGAAATGTAAATACTAGATATATAAATTTTATTTTATAGGTTCAAAAAAATTGTACATTTTGTGTTTAAAAAAAAATGTGCAATCTACAAAACATACTATTGTATTTTATTACTTTTACAAAAAAAAAACTGTATCTGTGTTGAATAGTTCATTATAGTTAACATGTTTTGTTTGCGAATTATTTTATTTGTAGATCGATTTTATTTTCATACATTTATATTTTTTTAAATGTCGTTGGCCTGATTATATAATTTAAAATGTCAGGTTAAAATTTATGCATATTATTTTTTTTCAAGTAAAAAGTCAATTAAAATATTAACTTTAGAATCTGAGGTTTTTAATTACAACCATGTACGGTTGTAAATAATATTGAAGTGAATTAAAAAGCCTCGTTGCAAAAAATTATAAAGATGAATGAACGTATCAGCTAAAAGTCAATATTTATCATTTTGCATAATTATAGTTTTAGTTATTAAGGAGATAGTCAAGAACTGCTCAAGCGCTCTGACCTGTTGGTTGATCCATTGTGCGATTTTTTTTTTACTTAATTATAAAAATACTTTGAAAACAACCAGATATTATTAATAAATATATTATAAAGATATAATTTTTTTTCTATAATATTTAAATAGGTTTTAATTGATTTGAAATTATTAAAGTTCAGAAGATACACTGGATGATAAGTTTGATCAAGTTGGAACATTTGACCTCCAGAGATCGTAATGGAACAACAATACTTTAGACTTCGACCTTTCCTCTCTTTATTATATTGGGTTGACGTAACACGTCCAGTGTTCGTTCATCAGTTTTTGCTTGTTTATAGAAATATTCTAATTTTTTGTATTGCAGATAACACTGTGCCGTGTAGTTATATATACTCATTAGTAGCATAACTCGCTGCATAGTAAACCTGAAACGGGTAGACGATACAATATGTTTAGTATTCCAGTACAAGTAGACAAGTAAACATGACTGCTCCAATCGTTCCATTCGAACAATATTTTAAAGGAAAAAAGTTCATCGTTACGGGTGCTAACGCAGGTAAACTTCCTTTAGACCGGTTAATATTTTTATTTATTTAAAATATTAATTTTTAACTCATTAGTCTATTTATCTTTGACGTGTATTACAATTAAAATTTTTTTTGGAACATTTTACTCTTACTTTATTATTCAAATAAAGTTTGAAAAAAAATTCTAGGTTTTAATTTTACTTAATTTTGTGTAAACAATCCAAATTTGTTAAATTTACATTATCATAGTATAATTATACCTTATCGGAATGATAATTGCTAGAAAAATTCCCAAACCATGATATTCTTTACTAATTTTGTAAGATTTATAAGTTATTTATTGGGTTTTTTTAATTTAAATACTCATTAATTAATTTATATTCTTACATTTAGCTTTATTTATCAATACAATTTTCGTAATAAAAGAAATTTCTATTTTAATAATATTATATCTATCTTTAGATTGATACATTTTTCATGAATACTATTTTAGTTTATTATATGATTTTAAAATTATATTTTCGTTTCTATTAATTAACAAAAAAAATAAATTCTTATATTTTGTACGATTAAATGATAAAAACGATAAACTAGTAACAATTTTCTAACTTAAACAATATTTAAATTTAAAATTTATAATAAGGGTAAATAGTTAACAATTTTTTAAAACTTTTATAAAAAAAGAAATAATGACATTCGAACAGAACTTTTCCCTTGTAAATAGGTTAGAATTATAATAATCAATCAAATACCACGCTGAATTTGTTGAATATTGATGTAAAAATGATTTTCCTGAAAGTGATTAAAATTGATAATTGATTATTGTTAAAAGTATTTTTGAATATATTTTCATTGGAAGTTTTTCTTAGAAAACTAATTTTGTATTATTTATTAAATATTCTATGGAGTTATATTGTTTTCAAAACAAGTAATGTAAGTAATGAAATTAATAACAAAATTTTTTGTATTTTAAGGTATTGGAGAATGCATTACTAACCGTTTGGTAAATATGGGAGCCCATGTGTTTGCTGTTGGACGTGATCCCAAGAAACTTCCACCAGCTTCTTCTAATCTAACTCCAGTAGTTGCTGACGTCGGTAAATGGGATGCCTATGACACCATTAAAGCCCTGGGACCAGTCCATGGCTTAGTAAATAATGCCGGAGTAGCATTCATAGAATCTTTTTTCGAGATGACACAAGAAGGATGGGACACGTAAGTTGCTTTTAATTATTTTAGCATCACGGAAGTCCGTTTTTTCTTATTAAAAATTTATCCCATTATTTTTTTTAACAATTTTCCATACTTTTATATTTAATTTTTCTATATTAATTTATATTTAAATCGTGATTTAACGCCCACAATTTTTTTTGTATTGTGGTTCAAAAGAGTCGTTATCGAGACTGGGAATTATATGTATTTAGACATTTTGTTCTTACTACCACTTTTAAGGGTCTCAAGTTTGTGCAAACTTTTTCATAGGATTATGTAGTAACATAGAAATAGATTTCATTGTAGAATAATATAAACCCCCCTTAATCTCTCCCAAAATTACAACTCATTATGTTTTTTAAATTAATTAACACAAGTTTATACTGGTTAATGGTGTAGTCGCAATAACTTAACAAAAATATAAATTAATTTAATTTTCATTATGTTTAAAAACAGTTATTATTAATAAAAAATTATATAATTAAGTTAAAAATTTAAAGCAAATCGTTTAGTTTTCATAAAGATATTTCTTAATAATATTTAAAAAAACGTACTAATTACTTGGAATTTTTAACTTGTAATCACTATTTCTATAATTTGGTTAACAAATATCCTAAACATTTTGTTATTAGGATATAATAACGCTTGAGATACAACTATTATTCATGTATACTAAATTATTTAAGATGGGTGTGTTGTTGTTAAAGACTAAAAAACCAGTTTTGCCAGATATCTATAACCAAAATAACAAGAATCAGAATCTATAGAGTAGCTGCTATTATTTACTAACAAAGTATTCACAGCGGGACATTTGTTTTTTTTAGTACTCTTAATGTAAATGCCAGAGGAGTTGCTCGAGTCAGCCAGGCTGTTGCTAAGAACATGATAGAAGCTGGAATCAAAGGATCTATTGTTAACGTTTCCTCTACAATATCTGAAGTAATAAATATAACTGAATAACTAGAAAAATATAATACTTAATTTTTTGTTACATACAGAAGGCTAGATTTATTATGTAACAATAAATTTTATGATGTTTTCGACAAAATTGTGAATAGGATTTTTTAGTAGTAGTAATTATTGTTGTTGTTAGTTTATAGAAGTATTAGTCGATCATTTGGGTGGGATGGTAATGTTGTAAATACCGTCGTAAATAATACCTGTTATAGAAATTGTATGCAGCTATAATATTACATAACGCTAGAAATTCTATGTAAAGTTATAATAACTTTTAATTAATAAATAATTTATAAATTAAATTTGACAATTAATCATTTTTTTTTTGTTGACCAGTAGGTAGCATGTGTTTTAACAAGTGATGGTTAATCAAACTCATTGTTTCATCTTACTTCTTGTTACAATACAAATTCAATATTTTATATGAATTTTCAAAATTGTTATGAACTTTAGTTAACTGAACATTTAACGTTAATTTACAATTTGGAAAAACTTTCAATAAAATATGCAAAAAGTATATTTTTTGATGGGTTGAAAAAAGATAATTTTTTTAATAATTGTCATTAAGTTATTAAAAATTGTATAGTTGAATATTTTTTTCTATTGACTTATTGACATGTATCATTTGAATAAAATTTGTTGAAAAATCTGATATTATTACTATTATTTTTATTCGTGATTTATTAAGTGTTATGACCAATACTTTTTAAGGAACTTTGGGTTATTAACAATAAATAGAGAACTAAATGTTTTCCGTGTATGAAATAAGAAATCACCTAGTATTTTGCATGAATTCACTGGAAATTAGTTAATTCATAAATATTTATGAACGAACTAGTTGTAAATGCTAATAAAATGGGTGTATCGAAACGCGATTCTCTTATTTTTATTGAAATGTATTAATATTATTTAAAATATAATTATTAAATTATTCCGTATCCTAGTCATGGGTATTGTTTATATAAAAAATATTAATTGATTATTTTTCTTTTAGAGAGCTATTCCAGATCACACATCATATTGCGCATCAAAAGGAGCTGTTAATCAAGTCACTCGAACAATGTGTGTAGAATTAGGTCCTCATGGTATTCGTAGCAACAGTGTTAACCCTACGGTTGTTATGACCAAGATGGGAATTAAGGCATGGTCTGATCCAGCCAAGTCCAATCCAATTTTAAGCAGAATTCCTCTTGGAAGATTTGCAGGTAAAAATTAATCTTTATAATAATTCATTTTACATAGAAATAAATTGTTATTCCAAATAATGATTTGATTACAATAAGAAAAACTTTCAAATAAATTATTTTATAACAATTTTAATAATTATTATTATGGAAAACAAGCTATTTTTTAATTGTTAATGTTATAAGTTTATTCTAAGCTTTGTGAAGTATTTTTTGTAAATAATTATATCTTGTGTTTTGTTTTTGAATTTATTTTTATGCTCAGTATTACATAATTTTCGCATTATTTATTAAAACGTATAGATTCTTTCATTAAAAATACATTAACTACTTGCTGTATGGCTTTTATCAAGTGTTTCAAATAACGATATCAGTATCATTTAATTATTAATTTTTCTGTTATTACATGAATATATTTGAGTTAATTATCTTAACAGTTAATTGCAGTTATTTTTTAATGAAAGCTGAGAATATTGTTGGTTATAGAATAGTTTTATTTTTAAAACCAATTTGATTTTTATAATCTTAACCGTTATATATTTTTAAATAATAATTAGAGAAAATTTTTATTTTTAGTCTCAAAGATAACTTTGGTATTTGTTATTTTCTAATTTGACTAATGATCTTTTATTGGTTTTAGAATGTGACGATGTGGCTAATGTCATGTTGTTTTTATTGAGTGACTACTCAACATATGTTAATGGTGTGTCAATTCCAGTAGATGGAGGATTTTTGTCTGGTTAAACTGACCAAAAAAGATAAAATCAAACTGTATAACCGACGACTGCTTCATAAACAAAATATAATGCTTTATAAGTGATACTTGGATTCGAATATTTAAAATTAATAAAACTCATTTAATTTAAGACTTTATATTTTATTTTAGTTTTATTTTTTTATAATTTTTATAAATCATTTATTACTATTTTTTAAAATAGTTCATAGAATAACATTTACTTATAGTTTTATTTTGTACATCGAATAAATTTTAAACTAAAATAAAAAAATTATTTGTGAAAGTTTTTTTATTTTTAAGTTTGTTTAAATACTGCATTACATAGCCACAACAAAAAGCTATATGGTTAAGCCTACAAAAAATATGTGCGCCTTAATACACATTCTTTTTTAAGAAAAACTTTTTAAAAATAGTATTATTAAGCATAAAAAATTGTAAGTNATAGTATTATTAAGCATAAAAAATTGTAAGTTTATAGTAACTCAAAATAAAAGGAGAAAATTATTAAGAAGATTTTTATTAGTAATTAAAGGATAATTTATTAAAATTATTTATATTTATTGGTATTTTATGACCATGAGAATAATTGAGTTACTATAATATTTATTGAATAAAGAAAATGATATAATATAATTTTCTCTCGGAATATGAGTACGAGGGTATATTAGAAGATGTAAAATATAGAAAAACAAAGTGATGTTTGAAAATTTATTAATATAATAATAATTTTAAATAGAAATTATTGTGATTAATTATCACACATATATAATCAACAACGCCACTCGTACCAGTAGTTATCTAGGCTTGTGCTGACTGTGAGTCGAGTCAATAAAAACCTCAAGTAGTATAGGAACCACAAGTGGGTTCTCTATCTTCGCAAGAGAGTCTTTATTAGTATTGACTACACAGGTAACCCACTCAAAGATTAGACTAGGCTGGCTAACTTCGTACAAACGTTATTGATTCTCTTTATTTATTTAGACAATATTTTATTCTAGAGATCACTTTACTGTAATAAACAAAAAAAAGAAGAAGGAAGGAAGAACGAAAGAAAGAATAGAAAGAGGCAAAGAGAATGAGTGAGTTGAAGATCGTAAGAATGGAGTCGTATCTCGGGGTCGAACTTTATTTATTTATTAAATAATAAAATATCCCTACCTCATTTATTCCTATTTTTGTTTATTACGTGATTTTTTTTAGAAGTAAGACATGCAAATAAATATTCGCACTTACCTTTNTTTTTTATAAGTAAGACATGCAAATAAATATTCGCACTTACCTTTATTTCCTTTAGTAATTGATTGAGTTGGTTTTATGGTGATTTCTTCTTTCAGTGTTAACAGTCGTTTATACTGTCTTGCGTTTATTTCAATAAATTAGTATCTCTGTATATATAAAACTTAAAAAAAGAGGGATTCTCTACAATGGAACCTGCGTCTATTATAATTTTGTCACTTTCTTTTATTTTAAATTCCTTTTATATTATACTATGTTTTTACTAATAATATTTTCGATGAATTCCCTACAGTCGATATCGATATTCTTAAAATTTACTCTGAACTAGCCAAAATATAATTATAAGAATATGTCTATCTATATTCAAAATATAATTAACAAGACTGTGGTGGCCCAGCGTTTCTCAGCGTAAAGCCTTGGCTGGCGCGGACACAGTTACCTCGTTAATATATTTAAAATATTATTTCAATACACCTTTTATTATCCTTTACGTCAACTGCCTACACGTTACCGAAAGGTAATTGGCATAGTCCTTTATGGCTGGCGGGTACACACGCAGAGAATATTTCCAAGATGTAGTTTCCTATCTTACGGACTATATATTTTATGATGAACTCTACCCGGACTACTAGCTCTAGAACTGGCTTGTCGACGGATATAGCGCACTTCAAAAATACTCTTTTTATAAGTTTAGTACTACTCTGTACCTCAACTGCCTACACGTTACCGAAAGGTAATTGGCATAGTCCCTTAAGGCTGGCGGGTACACAGACATAAAGTACTACTACTAAAACTAGTTAATTCTAATCACAAATTATGCTTCTTCATTTAGTTCGGCACATTTAAGGCTGTTCATAAATGTAGGGCACAATAAGCTTTATTATGAATATACGATAATGTATAAGGCTATTATCCCTGTATAAATAAAATTACGCTTCTTCACTCTTTTCAGCACATTTGAGGCTGTCCAGAAATGAAGGGCATAATAATATTTAAAAACTTTATATAAAAATAGAGATAGTGTCTATTTGTCGTGAGAACATTAGGTGATAATAAAATAAATAAAAACTTGTTCCTCTGTAAAATATTAATAAATCATCTAAGACAATGTTCACCACTTAGGATGATACATATAAAAAAAAAAACTAAGTTACAGGGACAAAATATTTACTTATACTGACGCAGATTCCATGNAAAAAAACTAAGTCACAGGGACAAAATATTTACTTATACTGACGCAGATTCCATGTAAGAGAATATTTAGAGGGTAGTCGTCGCAGTCGCTGCCGCAGAAAATCGTCAAAAGAAGTCCAGAGAAGTCCAGAAGAAAGAGAGTTTTTACGAGAAAAAATGGCTTTTTATACGCCGGATGAAGTAAGCCAGCGATCTCTATTGAAATTCCTAAGATGTTGGATAATTATTTGTGATTGGTTAATTGTGATAGAAACCCTGCCGTGGGCGTAGTTAATGAATGTAGGAGACTGGTTTGAAACATGTGTTGATAAACAGTTATTTTTATTACCCTAAAAGGGAAATATTCCTTAGATGATTTATGGCTTTATTCATATATATGTGATATTTAGTACATGTGTTAATAATTATACTACATTACTTTTTCTGGTTTCCTACTTAATTTATGTACTCATTATATTTACTTTGAATAGGAATTTACCTTAATAATTTCAGGACTAATGTTGAAAGAAATGAATATACTTCAATTTTCTATGTAAAATCGTATTTTGTCAAGCCACTTCTTGCATTCGTTGAAAGTTCATAAGGTGAAGTAGTAGTGATAGAGATTGACAGTTTTTATGCCCTTTTATATTAAATTTAATTCATCTATCTATGCAAGAAGTGTCACGACCTTTTACTATTATCTGTTTATTACTCAATTTGTGTTATTTATTACATATTATTTTACTTAAAATAGATAATTTGTCACAACTAAAGAATTTCTTATAATTATTACAGTAGATTTATATCAATGTATTTTTAGACATATTTCTTGGAATAGCTTAAAGTATTAACATGAATGATATTTTTAATTTGATGACTAATAGATACTAACATATATACTACTGAATAATGAGTGGTGTATGTATTATAACATCCACCCCAATTTTTTAAATCTTGTGTCCTCACAACAATTATTGTATGTGATAATAGCATGATATTATATGTGATTAAAGTATAAGGTTTTATACATGTATGATTACTTTGAGTAATAAAAGAATATAATAATAATAATAATAATAATAATGAGAATAATGAGAATAATAAAATAATTATAATGACAAAATATATTAATAACTACATAAGTATGATTAATGTATTGTCATTTAAGTAAATATCGATTAAACAAGTAATAATAAGATATTATTTTATGTAAAATAATTATTGTATAAATATTTGTGTTTGGGTAAATGATGTGTATCGATCATGCTCATCTAGTGCTCTAATAGCAAAATAATATATACAACCGAATTGAAAGGCGAGGAATTCAGAAGCCATAGGTAATGGTAAAGGTTTTATTATAAATTTTGTCCACATAGAAATATCGGATATAATGTTGTATTCTGCGTATATAAATATTTCAAAATATTTTATTTTAGCATTATTTGTACTGAATTTTAAGTCCCATATAAGTGTTATAAACAGATTTTTACTAATGATTTTTAATTTAGATATTTGTGGTATTTTTTTATAATGTGGGTCGTTATTTTTTTTCGGTGTATGTGGTAATAGTGGAGGGTAGCTAAGTCTGATTTTTCTAGTTGAAAATGCTTGGTTATTCATTATGGATTGTTTTGATTATTGTTGATATAAATGCCTAAATATTAAAAGGGATGAAAATTAATTAAATTGTATTATAGAACATGAATGTATAATTATTTGTTATTGATGATTTTTTTATTGTTATTATTATTATTAATTTTTTTTTATAGATAATAGAAAACTTGTAATGATGATAAGCATAATGGATTAGATCTTGTGTGCATTAGTCTGTTATATATCATGTTTAATGACTTTAAGTATTAAAATAAATTATAATTTCATGAAATATTAGGCAATATTAGAGAATAAGTATATATATATAATAACAATTAATACATGAAATATTATTGAAGTGTTTGATTGTTTTTTCTTGTCTTCTTATTACGTTTGTATGACTTTTTTATGGGTTTTGGAAATAGGTACACCATTTTCCCATAACGCCACGAGTAGAATTTTGAAATATCATAGGTTTTATTTGGATCATATATTGTCATTATTGGTTGATTATTGTAATATGGATAAGTATAATGAATGAATGCGATATCTTCTGCATTGTTTGTCATTTTATGGATTTGATCTTTGTAAGTTTGGATAAACGAAAGTTGGAGCTGTTACCTGTGGTGCATAAAGACTTACAACAGGTAGATTATTATTAATTAATTCAACATTATTTCTGTAATTTTGTTGGTGATGTTGGTGCATAAAGTAATGAGTGATATTATTAAATAAGCCATAAAATAGTCTAAGACTCCAACCGAATATGTTATATAATAATTGAATATTCATGCAAGTGTTTATAATAATAGTAACAATCTTAATTATAAATATAACACCCAGTATACCAGACATTAAAGAACCAAAATACGTAAACCATCCCCACATTTGATGTAATTTATCTTCCACCATTGAGCTTATAATTGTTGGATCTATAAGTTTGTGTAGGTTTAATTGGTTAGTGACTTCATATCCTAATGATTGACGAACTATGTTATTTTGTATAGCTGTGATTTTTTGAGCGAACATTAAATGTTTTTGTAATGCTCGCATTACATCACGATTATAAATGCCTGCGGACATGAGATATTTTGGAGATTTGTAATTCCATGTAAATTTTATTTCAGGTTTTAAGGTTTGTGGTTTTTTGACATCAACTAAATGTGGACTTAATCCAAACCAATCTCCATCTAAAAGATATGCGGACGGAAGTCTGTTATTACAAGTAATTTCGGTTCCATATTTTTGTAATATATGTGATTTTGGTGACATGAAGTATGATTGATTTTGATATATTACTGGTAATTCGTGGAAACAAGTGTCTCTTTTGGCTATTTCAACTGGAACTGGTTTACACTTTATGAGGTAAATGATTTCTCCGCTAGATATTGCCATGCACCCATGTGTTTCGCACATAGCAAATGCAAATTCTGGTAAACTATACGCAGCTAATGATAATTTTTGCATTAATATCTTTCGTTCTAAAATACATTGTTTAGTTGTGATATCAATGTACAATTCGATTAGTGATCTTGCAAAACGATGTTCAAGCCATACAAATTTTGTATTTACATAAGATATTAGATCTGTGTGCTGTGGAGAAATTGGTTTTAATTTGAAATTTTCTAAATGTTGAGTTTGAGTTACAATGTATAATTGTGGGTGCTCTGTTTGAATTACTGGTATGCCACAAGCAAAGATATTTTTTATATATTTTAAAGCAAAAGCAATTCCTTCTGTTTCGACTAGGAATGTTTTTATTTCATCAGATGGATTTGAGATAGTTTTTGATGAAATGACCGATGCTGGGCCATCATATAAAACGTCGTATTCCATGTCACAATCTTGAGAATTTGAGTTCCATATGACCTCACCTTTAGATGAGTCAAACCCATATGCTTCTGATAATTGAAATCTTACACCATTTGGTAATATTATGGAGTTTTCTCTATAATTTACTGTTGCGTATCCATCTGTTAACGTTACTTCAAGTTTTGCTTGTACTATAGCTTTATGAAATGTGCCTCTATTACTGATAAATGTTGTGCCCTTACAGTTACCTTTGTGGTCAATAGATCCTGCAATCGTGTAGGCTGCCTGAGTTGTGTGATTAATTTTTAAATTATGTACGAGTCCTCCCAGTGGTAGTTGATAGATTAATTTTTTGTGAATTTCTTCACATCGGGCAGTACCTATTTCTGATACTTCTGAATAATAGCCATCAGGAAGATCTTGTAAGTCTCCAAATGTTGAGCATTTAAAGATTAAGTAATCTATAGCTATTAAGCACGTTTTGTAGTGATTACTGTGTGTTTCAGTTTTTTGTAATAACTTAATTCGATCTATTTTCATTGTTTTTGTTGGAATTGGCTTTTCACGATGTTCTATCGAAAGACTACAAATTGACGTTATGTTAAGGTGATCTATCGAGCAGTCATATGCAATGAGTGTGTTTGTTGTGATAATTAGTATTGAGAATATGATTGAAATCGTAATGTTCATGATAACCTTCGTATATTTACAATATAAAAAAAATATAAATAAATCATAATGAATAGCATGATTGTTAATTATGCTTTGTAATTTAAACGGGGAAAAAAAAAGTATACAATATGATGAATTTGTCTTTTGATAATATTTAATATGATAAAAAAAAAAAAAAATAAAGAGAAATAACATTTTAGTAGTTTTTGAGTAATAGTAGATTTTTATAATCATAGGATTAATATAATGATATGATTACATGCAGTAACTAAAATCTAATTGATATTATTGTGGTTGTATATTAAATCTGCTGATACACATATATGTACATGTATCCACCAAACAATACTAATTAAATACCATGTTTTTTTGTTTCATTTTGTTTACTTCAATTATGCGGTTGAATGAAAAGCGATAACTATCAGGCTGTAGTGTGTCAACAGCTCTTAAATGTGACATATTATTGTCGTGTGTGTTTGTTAAAAAGAAACGATATTAAAAAAAGAAAATTATTTTCATTAATTTGATTAAATTTAATATTGAAATTTGATGCTTTAACAACTCATGTCTAATTAATTTGCGAAATTATTATATTATGGAATATTATCTATGATTCCATGTTTTATTGTGTTACATTTCTATAATTTATAATTCCGTACTGTATTGCATTTGGATATAATGTTGTCTATTAATTATAACATGTGATTACAGAAAGAGAAAAAAGAAAAAAAAATGGTATGTGTTATAAATAATTATGACTAAAAATTGTATAGTATAAAATTTAGTTTGTATACTATTGTACAATATATGTAATTACTAAATTTTGTTGGATTTTTTAAAACTTAATGGTTTTACTACATTTTTAGGAAGATATATTTTTTTTTATAGTTTTCGTAATAATAATTTGTTTTAGAATATATATAAGTGTGTATAATAAGATAATTCATTATTTGTTTAAGATAATCCCTCTATATTTTTTTTATATTATTTTGATAAGTAGTAACAAGTAATAAATGAGTAATAATAATGATAAATAATTATAATAAATAATAATAATTAAGAACAAAAAAAATTATAAAAATAATTTTATGAGTATATAAAAGAATATTATAAATTAAGTAATAAGTAATTTGTAGTTTAAAAAAAAAATTGTTTTTTTTTTATAAAATCGGAAATTATAAATATTCACCATTTCTCAATTTTTAATTATATGTGTCCTCTATATCATCTGTGTCATCTGTGTTATAAGTATTCTCGTAAGTATTTTCCTGTTTTATAAATTCATTTTTTATATATTTAATTATATTATCAAAGTTACTATGACACTCAAAGTCATAATAATATCCCAAAATCTGTCTATCTTCTATGGGAAGATCATATCTATCCCTAACACTTTTATAATTACCATTCATGGCTTTATACGTGGAATCGTAATACTCATTATTTTTTTTATGTCTATTATTAACTAACATTAATGTGTATTTATTAGTTATTTCATTTAAGTTAGCATATTCTAAGTTGATTTTCATAGTGATAATGATGTAAATTAAATTATTCCAAAATTTAGTTGATACTTCGGGGTATTTAGTAATAATATTTTTGTCTCCTAAAATATATTCCCATTTTCTATGCCCATAGTCTGGTTTTAGAATTGGTGAATATTTAATTGCAAAATAATTTCTTAATGCTAATTCTACATTAAACTTAGAATAAAATGCAATATCATATGATAAAAAACTAACATTTTTATCCTTAAAATAGTGAGCAATGTCCTCAAACCACGCGTGATAATTATTATATAAGTGATAATTTGTACATAATAAACGTTTTTTATTTTGACATTTTAGACATAAATCCCAAATATTGCACCTTTTTCCTTTTTTCCACCATGATTTTTTTATTTTTTTACCACATGAAATGTTCATTCTATAATTAATTTAAATATATACAGTATGAAGAGAGGAAAAAAAAATATTTTAATATGTATGATTTAAAAAAAAATTATTATTTGTGATATAATTAATGGTAAAAAAATATATATTAATTATTAATTCTTTGAAAATAAGGTTTTAGACGCCTTACATGCACAATGTCTTGAACCTTTTTATTATTTAATGTTAATTCAATAATGTAATTTAAATCGTTTATCTTTTTTATTACTTTATATGGTCCACGATATTTTGCCGCCAATTTTGGTGATTTACCTATTTGAGCAAAAGGAAATTTAACTAATACTAAATCCCCTGGATCAAATGTTAGAATTATATGTTTTTTGTCATAATTATTTTTTTGAGTTAGTTGTACTTTCGCAATTATTTTTGGAATTGTTTGTCTTGTTTTTTGTAATTCTTCTAATGATTTTAATATATTGTATGGTATGTTTGTGGGTAATATTTTATTGTGAGCAGGAAATTTTGGTTCAAATCCATGCATTAAATAAAATGGACTATAACCAGTACTAGAATGTGGTGTCGAATTATAAGATAGGGTTATATAAGGAAGAATATATGACCATCGAGATTGATTATCATTTTCTATATAATTTCTTAAAGATGCACATATAACTCCATTAATTTTTTCTACTAATCCTTGGGTTTGAGGGGAATAGGAAGTAGACCATCCTTGTTTTATACCAAGGTTGTCACATGCTTTTTTAACGAGATCATTTTTAAAATGAGATCCTCTGTCGCTAGAAAATTGATCAAAACAACCCCATTGTGATATTATTTGAATTATGAATTTTACTGTAGATTCCGCACTAGCAGATTGTACAGTTTTTGTAAAAATGTATTTTGTATTGTTACAAGCAGCTACTAAAATATATTTTTTTTTATTGCTAGAACTTAATGGATCTAAGTAGTCAAAAGTGATTCTAGATAAAGGTTTACTTGTAATTGGTATAGGATGTAAGTTTCCTATAGGTTTTCCGCTTAAGTTCTTATTTGTTTGACAATTTGGACAAGATTTTATAAAATCGGTAACATCTTTAGTGAGATTGGGCCAATAATATTTTAATTGAATTTTGTGAATAGTACGTGAAATTCCACTATGACCTCCTCCAATAAGTGACTCATGATAAGATTTTAATATATCAGGTATTAATTTTTGTGGTAAAACTAAGATTGATTCCATTGTTTTATTTGGTGTATATTTTTTTAGGTATAATAAATTATTTTTTAGGATAAATTGTCTTGATTTTCTTTTAATTTTACAGAATTCATCATCAAGTTGTAATGTATTTATTTCTAAAATGTTTAATGAATGAGTGTCATTTAATAGTATTTAGTGTAATATTGCTTATGGCATTCCTTGATAGAGCATTTGCAGTTTTATTATCCTTTCCCTTTTTATAAATTATATCAAAGTTAAAATCTAATAGCTTTAAAGTTAATCTAGCGATTTTTGTTGGGGGTATCTTAAGATTTTTGTAATACTGAATACTAATGTTGTCAGAAAATACAAAAAAATGACGTCCCCAAAGGTATTCTCGAAAATATTGTACTCCAAAGCACAACCCTAATAATTCTAAAGTTGTAGATGAATAAGTTATTTCGTTAGTTAATAATTTTCTACGTGCATAGCCTACAGGAAATAATGTATTATTGTGTTCTTGCTCTAAATAAGCTCCTAAGCCATTCATTGATGCATCAGTTGTTAAGAATGTTTTTTTATTATCGTCAAAATGTTTAAGTAATGGTTGTGTGGTTAAAATTTGTTTTAATGTATTAAAAGATTTATCGTGTTCCATAGACCATGTAACTTTTTTATTATCTCCCTTAATTAAATCAAAAAGTGGATTTGCTATTTTGGAAAAATTCTTAACGTGTTTTCTGTAATAAGAACACATACCTATAAACGAACGCACATCTTTTTGAGTTTTTGGAATTTTAAATTCTGTAATTGCTTTAATGTTTCTATCTAATGGTTGTATTCCCTTTTCGTTAATTTTGTGACCTAATAATTCTATTTCATTATAAAAAAATTTACATTTACTGGTTTTAATGAAAAATTAAATTTATCCATTATTTGAAAAATTTCTTTTAAGTTAATTAATGTTTCATCAAAATTCTTTCCATATGAAGTTAAATCATTAATATAAATTATTAATGATTTATATAATAAAGAAGAAAAGATTTCATTTAATTTTCTTTGAAATATGGCACTACTATTTTTAAACCCCTGAGGTAATCTTGTGAAAGTGTAAAGACCTAATACTGAAGTAAACGCTAATTTGTATTGGTCTTCAGTATTGACGGGTATTTGAAAAAATGCACTGTTGAAATCAAGTAAATTAAAATATTTTGCATTTTCTAGGGCTCTAAATAAGTCTGTAGTGCGTGGTATTGGATATAAATCTGATTGAACTATTTCATTTAATTCTTTGTAAGATACTACTAATCTAAAGGAATTTTTTTCTTTTTTGCTAACCAGAAATGCCGGTGCTCCAAAATTTGAGGTAACTGGTTTTATTATATTTGCATTTAAAAGTTTGTCTATATGTTTTTTTAATTCTTCCCTTTGTTTAGGTGAAATTCTGTGAGGTGCATGGAATTTTGGAGTAACGTAATTTGGTAGCATTTTAATTTGACAGGGTGTTACATTAGCAACTGTAATATTTGAATTATCGCTAATAAATAAATGAATGTATTGTGTTAAAAGATTAACAACTAAATTGTGTTCAATGTTTGATAAATGAGGTGAAATATTTATGGGCGTTCCTTCTTTGTCTGCAATGATTTTTTTGTTTAAGTTTGTGAGTGTATTTGTATTAAAAATTACGGTATTAGTGTCTGTGGTAGGTTTATAGGTTGATAAATTATCTTGTGAGTAAATTATATTAACTGACTTTTTAGCAACATGATTGGCTAATGCTTGTTTTATATTATGTATGGGTTCAAATTCTGTGAAACTTATTACATTGTGTGGAATGTATTTAGATTTTTTTTTAGAAAGTATTGTGAAAGGTTGAAATAATCATTTCTTTTATGGTGTACCATTCTTTTTTGTCTAAACCTGATGCTATTTTTGGCATAGCAATGTCAGAGTCATGATGTTTTATCATTTGAATTTTTAAATTTTTTAATGCTTTTTTAATATTGATATATTCTGGTTTTTCAAAATAATAATTTTTTGTGATTAAATAATAAATGACTGCCATTGATAACAATTGGAATCGCATCACCTATTTGGGGATTTAATTTATATAATTTTGGTGCCATATTTCCATATTTATTACAAATATCTAAAGCTATAACTTCACTCATTTTTAGATCTGCTGAAATACAATGTGCAAAAGAATAATTGCTATCTACTGAAAATAAATCCATTACTTTTTCGTTAAATTTTATGTTTAATTGATTTACATAACTAATATTGTCTATAAAAATAGGTAATGAAATTGAATTTATTGTCATAATTTTTTTATCAAAGTCAATAACACTATTATTTTGTTCCAAAAAATCATTGCCGAGAATAATAAGACAGGATAAATTATTTATAACATGAACTTTGATAGAGTATTCATTAGAATTTATATTTAAAATGATATTAGATGTACCTAATACTGTCAGTGGAGTGTTATCTGGACCTCCTATTGTTAGGTCACTTTTATCATTTATCATATTTTGTGGTATTAAAGTGTGTGTGATGCAACTAACGTTTGACCCTGTGTCAATAGTTATGGGTATATTAATGTCATTAAACAAAGCAAAGAAAAGTAAAGCAACTGATGTGATATTATTATTTGTTAAGCAATTAATGTTGTTATTTGCTGAATTAAAAGGTGAACTATCTGTTTCAGCGGTGTTTAACCTTGATTCAAGTTTTTTGAATTCTTAATACAATTAAGAGCTGTATGACCCACAAAGCCACACAGTTGACATTTCACCTTATTATCCTTAAAAAAGCAATTTTCTGATCTATGGTTATTTTTGTTGCAAAAATTACATTTTAAAGTATTTGAAGTATATTTTTGTGTGTTAAAATTATTTTGGAAGTTCTTATTATTTTCTTGGTAATTGTCTCTTTTAGCCCATTGTGGTCTATAATTTTGTTGAAAATTAATTTTCGGTTGTGAAAATTGTTGATCATTATTTTTACGCGATGAGTAATTATTATTAAAATTATTGAAATGTGATTGATTAGTTCGATTATTAAAATTATTATTGTACGGTATATATTGATTCTGAAATTTATTATTATTAGATAAATAATTATTTCTGAATTTATTATTATTTTGAAATTTGTTATTGTTGTAACGCTGATCACTATTATTAAATCTATTGTTATTGTGAAATTGATTATTTTTAGTAGAAAAATTATTATTAGATAAATTAGCATTGTTTTGAAATTGATTATTTCTTAATGAAAATTTTTTATTATTATACAAATTAGCATTATTTTGACTACTATTAGGCATAAAATTAATGTATTCATTAAATTGTTCCTGATTTTGCTTTAAATTTAAAATTTCTTCAATTAACTTTTGAATTTCATTATTGTCATTAAATTTAGTTATTTGATTAATTTTTTCAGTTATTATTGACTGTTTTATTTCAGATGGACTTTTAGGAGTTTCCCCAGTAATCATAAATTCTATCATCTCATACTTATGAATATTCTTTTTTAACTCATCTAAATTACGGTTTTCAAGAATTCCAATGTATCTAGCAATACTCGGCTTTAAACCTTTCATTACATTTCGTACTAACTCTTCCTCTGACATATTTTTGTCAACTCTTTTACATAATGCTTCTATTTCATTAATAAAAACATCCGTCTGTTCATCATCTACTTGTTTTCTTCTCTCTAATAATATTCGCAACATATCATTTTGCGCAATTGGCTCAAACGCTTCTCTAAATCTTATTTCTAATTCTTTCCATGGTAAATTTTTAGATTCAATATTATCATAAAATGTTAATGCTGGACCTTGCAAAAAGGCTACTAAGTATTGTGGTTTATCTATTTCTGACAAATTATTAATTAATGCAGCTCTATTGAATGTTTTTAAAAATGAATCTACGCGTTCATTTATGCCACCCGAAAAAATAGTTGGTTTGAAAAATAAATTTTTATTCATATTAAAATTATTAATTACTTTAGATGGGATTATATTTTGATCGGTATCGTTTTTGCTATTATTCTCTGTTAAATTCTTAGGTAGGAAATACCAAAATAATCTAACTTTTAATTCTGATACTGTACCATTAATATCTAAATTTCTATTTTCGAGTTCTTTTATAAGTTCAAGTTTTTTAAGAGAATTTACCCACTCTAATGTTTTTTTATGCTCGTCTGGCACACCTGCTACAACAATAGATTCTAATTCTTCTGTCATAGCTTTCAATATTCACTTTTTATTTCAAAAATTTAGTTTTAGAAGTTATTGTTATTATTTCTTTTTATTTGAAAAATATCGCTTTTTAACTTCTTACTCTTCAATAGAAGATTTTTTTATCTTTCAATTACTTTTATTTCTTTAATCACTTCAATATTCTTCTAAAATTCTCTATATGTGTTTTTCAAAACTTATTTATTTATTTTTTTTAATTTAGCTATTCTTCTCTTAATTTTTCTTTTCTTTTTTTCTTTTTAAATGTTTCTTCTCAATTTCTATTTTAATACTCTTTTTGACTTGTTTTAATTCATCCGTTTTCTATCACTTTTTATTTTTATAGCTTTTATAGCTTAAGTGACTTATTTCTCAATTATTTAATTTTTAATTCACTTTCAACTTTGGAAATTCTATTTTCGATTCTTGTTTTAATATTCACTTTTTTAACTCATTCGTTTCAATTCTCAATTTTTATATCAATTCCTCTATTTAATCAACTTATTTTTCTTAAAATTTTTTTATTTTCAATATACGTTTTCTTTATTTAACTCGAATAATTTCATTTTATTTTCCTACTTTCTTAATCAAGAAAATTTTTACTATATATTTCGTTTTAATTTTCAATTATATTTTAACTCTTATTTCACTTCAATATTTTGTTTTAATTCACTTTTTAATAAAAAATTATTATTTTTTTTACAACAATCCTTAATTTTCTCACTTTTTTTTTTTTTAACTATTTAATTTATTCATTTATTTATATTATTCATTGATAAATCTCATTAATTCAATATTTTCTATATTCTCAAATTTTATTCAAATTCACATTTCAGTTTTATTTAAAATTTTTCATTTTTTTAATCATAGGTTTCTTCTTACACTTACACTTTTAAGTTGAATATCACTACAAACAATATGTCTTTGAAATCTACTTCGTTAGAGCATTCTACTATAGCAAAAATTATTAAAATCTGAGCATTTTTAAAAAATTGTAAATACAGAGTGATCCAAATAAATTATTTCAAAATACAGAGTGATTCAAATGACAAAAAAAAAAAAAATTGTTGAGTAGCGCTACAATCGATATGTTTTTGAAATCTACATGGTTAGAGCATTCTACTAATGCATAATAATTGAAATCAGAGCATTTAAAAAAAATTGTGAATACAGAATGATCCAAATGAAAAATATAAAAATAAAGAGTGATTCAAATGGCAAAAAATAAATAAATTGTTGAATATCACTAGAAACGATATGATTTTGAAATCTACATCATAAGAGGATTCTAATAATGCAGAAATAATTGAAATCAGAGCATTTTAAAAAAATTGTGTATACAGAGTGATCCAAATAAATTAATTCAAAATACAAAGTGATTCAAATGAAATAATTGAAATCAGAGCATTTTAAATATAAAAATACAGAGTGATTCTAATGACAAAAAAAAATAAATTGTTGAATATCACTAGAAACGATATGTTTTTGAAATCTAAATCATAAGAGGATTCTAATAATGCAGAAATAATTGAAATCAGAGCATTTTAAAAAAATTGTGTATACAGAGTGATCCAAATAAATTATTTCAA
>NW_026099575.1:10263165-10279940 GCF_025091365.1 Daktulosphaira vitifoliae | reverse complement strand
TTTATTTAAGAGTTTCATTTGATATTAAACAATTAATTTCAGAAACACAGAATATTTGCATTATATTTTTAAATAATAGAATAATATTCTTATTTTTGAAATACTTTAATATTTGTTATATACAACTGATTAAATTTTGTGTTTTTTATATAAATTACGCAACTAAATGTTTTTCATGAAAAGCCAAAGTTTAATATAAATTAATCATGCTGCAATAAATCATTTATATTAATAGAAAAATAAATTTTATACTGGATACTTATAGCTTGTAAAATAAAAATTTATACTTTACCTTTAACTTTTGTTCAAAGCCATCCCTATGACAGCGTCGGTGATGACACATCTCTCAATAAACATTATTTTATAAGTTTCATTGACCACTTTTCAATATGTAAAGGTGTTTCAAAAATATCACGTACCAAAAAAAACTTAAAAATATTAAAAATAATTTTAATTTCATATTTTTAGTTTCGGGACGGTCTTTATGAGTTCTATATACTAACTTACTGAGAAACTAAGTTCGGCGGCACTTAATGAAAGCTTTCAAAAATTAGAAACACTATTAATTATATATCTATACATAACATAATAGAAATTAGCCGTTTTTTAGCTGTCAAGTTTATTTTCGTAATAATACCAATTAATAATACGTAAATTTTATTTGCATGCCAGAAACCATAGATACATTGTCAAGTAAATTAATGAATTAAAAACTTTGACGAAAATAAAACGTATATCAATCTGTATTATTCACACTTTTAAAAAGTGAGGAAGATCTTGTTATGCAAAAGCTTTAGATTTGTTTGATGTGTAAAATAGTGCGAAAATATGAATAAAGGAAATAAGAGTTGATATTGCTATTGGAATAATCCAAAAATTCCTTCTAAAAATTAAACACTATCTAAAAGTTCACATCAAAGCATTTTTTATTGTAGTGATTTTAATACTTCAGATATCATCTATACATGTCCCAACTACGTCGGAAACCAATTATTTTGAGTTTTTTTTTAAAGTTTTCACTTGTAACAATATATTTTATTGAAAAATAAATAGACTGTTGCCGCCTGGGCTGTTCTAACAATAAAGATCCCATGTATAAATGGGGATTAGAACTTTGCCGTACGGATGAATATAGGGGCAAATATTAATCAACAAAAATTTTTAATCAATTTAAAATCGCTAAAGGAAAAATATTTTTTTTGGGTGATATAAAATAAACTTACCCAGACCAATGAATACAAATGCAGCTATGCTCTATATAAATAAAGTGAATTACCATTTATAACAGTAAGAAAATATCTGTAGTTTCATTGCAGCAATGCACCAGCCAATATAAAAGAAAAAAGAAGGAAAAAAATGAAAACAACTATAGGTTCTCAAATAATAATATGAATAATGTATTTTAAAACGAAACTTGAACAAAGTTTTTATNTAGACTGTTGCCGCCTGGGCTGTTCTAACAATAAAGATCCCATGTATAAATGGGGATTAGAACTTTGCCGTACGGATGAATATAGGGGCAAATATTAATCAACAAAAATTTTTAATCAATTTAAAATCGCTAAAGGAAAAATATTTTTTTTGGGTGATATAAAATAAACTTACCCAGACCAATGAATACAAATGCAGCTATGCTCTATATAAATAAAGTGAATTACCATTTATAACAGTAAGAAAATATCTGTAGTTTCATTGCAGCAATGCACCAGCCAATATAAAAGAAAAAAGAATGAAAAAAATGAAAACAACTATAGGTTCTCAAATAATAATATGAATAATGTATTTTAAAACGAAACTTGAACAAAGTTTTTATTGATTCATACAAAAACAACAATTAATTCAAATGAAAACCAATGTAACTTAAACTAAAAACTGTATAATACTACTACAGGTACACATTACATTTTTTTTCAAACCACAAAAANGTACACATTACATTTTTTTTCAAACCACAAAAAAAATCGACCGAACAACACGGTACTAAACTGGTAAGACGTCTTAACAGGTGATAGCGCACAAGCACTACCACCTGATTACACCCAATCAGTGCAGCTATCACACTCATTATTACATCGAACATAGACAAATGTCAATTTTTTAATTCTTATTTGAAGCTATTTAGTTTAACACTTGATACTTAACTCATTATTCTAAAAAAATAGATTCTATTTGATATCATTAGGTAGAGAGTGGTAGCCTCTAACTCCTGTCATCATACCTCCCATTATGGTCGCGTGTGAACGATTCAATGGTGTCCGCCGTCGTCAACCTTTGTCCCTTTTACGCGAACAACCGTCATTTTTTAAATATTTTTTCAACTAGTCTTTACACAAATTTCATCACTTCTCTCGCGTATTAACACGTTAATCGTTCGATTAATACACCGCTTATAATTTTTGATTACTTTTACTACCAATACCTCAGTCAAGCCTTATCACCATTCGTTTGGTAAGACTTGAGTTTGGGGTGCGCTCATATTTGTGTTTTTCAACATTTTGAACACATGTTTTTTAATAAAAATTGTATGACCTAAAATTCGGATATAAAAAATATTGAAGTATATACGATAACGCAAGTATTAATATTAGATGCAAATAATTATATGTTGTACCATAAAGGATCTTTAATGAGAGGATCTTTCAAAGGCAATTATTAAAAAGTTCTAGACAATGTTACGAGAAATATTTCACTATAGCCTTGATGCAGCCAAGATATTACCATCGGACTGATTTGGATATCAAGAGGGTAATACACCCCGTTGTGCTGCGCTACTGCATCGGTTTGATCGAGCTCTACGGGGCTACGAAACGTCGGCACGAGCGCAGTTTCCCTAGCTCGGGAAATCGGGCGCGTCCTCAGGTTGCGGATAGAAGAACGGCCTGCTGATATGCAGGTTAGCCGCGAAATAAGCGAAATAATTAATTTGGATTGACGAATAAGCGGTCGCGGACAGCGAGCCGCCCAAACGTTTGTTAACCTGTAGATAAACAGGTAGTCGTGAAATAAGCCTTTTTGGACGAATAAGTGGTAGCGTTTAGGTGCGAACGGAGTTTAACGGCAACGCAACCAGTGAAGTTAGCCGCTCGCTGGTCGGAGGGACTGGCTATGAGGGCAGCCCCTCAAATCATACCTTATTTTATGATAATGGATACGATCGGAGTAAATGTTACTGCATCAGGCGATTCGGAGACTTGATCAGCTCTTGGTTAATTTCTGGCTGATTCACAATGTGGTGGTTAAGACGGCGTAGGCCGCCCTGAAGTAATGCCTGACGGCAATTCCAGAGCGGCCCACAATAATGCCGGTCGAGGGGGAAAAAAAAGGGTAATACACCGGCCTTGCTGTGCTTCCCCTAATTGCACATTAACAAAACCCGAGATGTCTTATCGCTTATCGGCGACCGTCGGCGTTGACATAAATACGAATCAAGTCCATCAGTCTGTAATTAACAGTGTCGTTGTATTTACACTCGTGTAATTAAAATGCATAATATATGTTTTATTTACAATAGAGGCTTGTTTTATTTTTTATTGATTATTATTATTATTATTAGATGAATGAGATCTTATCCGTTATAAATTAAAATTAGTATTAACTTTATTTTATTTCTAATTTGTAGTCTAAAACAACTGGCGCAGTCGACTGAACAAACATACTTTTTCAAGGACTAATTTGTGAATGTTTAAAACATTTTTTTTGCCATATTAGTTTTTTTTGTGCAGTGTACTAATTTTTTTGTGACGGCCGGCGAAACGCGCTTACGTTACCGTGCCGCGAGAACAAAAAAATTAGCGAAACCACTGACTTCATTTGACTTACGGAAATAAATAAGTTTATTTCTAAGAAAATTTTATATGTAACGGACTGCGTTATTCGAGAAATTACCGTACCGCCTAAACATATATAAAAATGTAAATAGCCGAACTTAATTTATTAAACTGCCATTACAGAAATAAATAAGTTTGGAGCCGAATAATACCGCGGAAATATGTTAAAGTACTAACAGAAAACTAGTTAGATCATCTTTAACTTATTTATATTTGATAGTGATTTTAATCACTGTCAGATATCATTATACTTGATCCAACTATACCACGGCACCACTGTGCCGCGACCCCCCTGTGCTGGGTTTTTTTTTAATTAGATCTTTTCTTATTTTATAAGGCAGTTATATATGTATGTTGTCATTTAAAGAAATAAAGTTGTACAAAAATCATTATAATTCGATTACCAATTATAATGTTTACTTGCACATTTTCTTACTTACTTACTCATTTCATAAAATGATCAATACTTGAGCTTATATTGTAATCATAAAGTAATTCATTTTATGATATTTTTAATATAATAGAATTAGATTTATTGTGTTACACTAAATTGGAAACAACATTTGATATTTTGCAAATAGTCAAAATCGTATTGAATTTAGTAACTAATAACATTTTTTTTTTTTTGATAACATAATTATTCATAATTTTAAATATCTAAAATGGAAAATTTAAATTAAAACCAATAGTTAATAATTATTAGTATTTATTATTTAGTTATTATAAAAAAATTGATACCTTATCGAAAACTGAAATAAATCATATCATTATTAATCAAGCGCTCATAAAAAATATAATTAATAGTTGTTGAATGGAAGGAGTTAAAAATTTATTTAACTACTATTTAAACAAAAGTATTACAACAATTTAATTTAGTAAAAAGTAAAAAACAACGATTTAACATAAGGCAGTAATGACGATGCAACGTAAATAACAATACCACTAACAGCTGAACTTAATTTATTAAACTGCCATTACAGAAATAAATAAATTTGGAGCCGAATAATACCGTGGAAATATGTTAAAGTACTAACAGAGAACTAGTTAGATCATCTTTAACTTATTTATTACCGCAAAAGTATAAAAAACCGATTTTATTAAACCGTACCAACGGAAATAAATAATTTGGTCAATATTCGTTGAGCGCGGAAATAATAAAAAGTACCGAACTACAAACTTTTTTTTTATTATTTAACAAAGAAAGAAAAAAGTAGTTTGGCAATTTTTTAATTAATTATTACCCCGAATAGAGTACACATTTTTTTATTATTATAACCGAATTATATTTATTATACCGCTAACACGGAAATAAATAAGTTTGGGATATTAGAAAATGTTTTTTTCGTTAATACTAGTCTAACCATTAAAGTTTGTTTATTTATATTAAAATTATTAAACAATTAATAACACTAACGATCGACGAAATAAATAAAGAAACGTAACATAAATTCGCAGGGGACTAACGCCGACAAAATAATAGCGTTGGAAAGTTACTTTAGAGATATAGAAAACGTAAACCCGCAAAATTGTAAATTTAGAATAGAAAACGTGGATACGGAAACCGAGAAAACTCCTAACAAAAATTAATCGGGCGGCGGTGAAATCAATAGGCCAAATAAAATGTTTAGACAACACAAAAAATAGTCGTNAAATGTATAGACAACACAAAAAATAGTCGTATGGACTTTTGGGAAAATAAATTCGACACGTTATCCGACCGCGTAAACATAGTAAATATTGACATTGATATTATTCAAAACCGATTACAAACATTTAATTTGTTAGTTGGACGAATAGAAAAACTCGAAAAAATTTTAACGGACTTGTCCGCAAAACAAGTTACGTTACAGACACAAAATAGTTCAACTTTTAACTACGCGGCGCAAATAAAAAACCTAAAACCGCATAATATTGACGGAATGGCAAAATCAAATATCGGAGATTCTAACGATGATAGTTTTTTTTCTCAAAAAATATAACTTTATTAAATCAAACCGTGTTCACCAACCGTATAACAATGGTAATATGGAGACGGCTTGAGAAAATAAAATTAATTATATTGAGTAAAATATTGTTTATTTTAAGAACGCAACTGCCTTTCATGAACCGAATAATTTTTATTATACTAAACCGTAATTTACCACTGATGGAATGTATAATAATAATAATAACGGGTGTTTAGGTAGTCAACCGAATAGTTATTTCGATAGTCAAAATACTAATTTTAACCACACAGCGAATAATACAGACGCGGTAAAATCATTTGTTGCGCCTTAATTAAACAGTGATTTGGTCCAAAAATACTTACCTGAGTATAAAGTCACTAGAGTTGAGGACCCGCAAAGATTTTTAAGTGACGCTATTAAAGTACTCATGGAGGCCTGCATAACGTCGTATATATGGGTTAATTTAATGCCAGAAAAGTCAATAAGAAAAGCTTGTGGTTGGTGAGTCATTATATCCAACATGACCGGAATAAATGAATTTTTGGAAAAATTTGACGGTCAGGATACACTAAAAAAATTCTTACAGCTGTTAAGCTGGAGACAAAAACCGATAGATTAGTCTCTATGCGATTTCCTATTATAAAAATATCAACTATTTTGACTCAAAAATTGCGGTCTATCTGAAATAGAAACCATTTTATAAAAGATATACGATTTTATAAAAGAGGGCTGTCACCACGCGCAAAAAATCGAAATAGAAAAACCCTTAGTTGAGTTGGGAAAAACCGACCAATCGGAAAACCCCCTTCTTGATTTACTGAAATGGGAAAAACAGACATTACATTGGAATTTACCATATCAAGTAAACGAAGAAGCTCATATACTGACTCATTTTACATCAGAAAACTTTATCTTCTAACTATTTCATTGCTGATAAATTTGCTGAATTAGTAATTCTGATTTTTAATATGTTAAAAATAATCCGTGCAAAATATCATTTATAACCTTTATTTTTGGTCTTTTAAAGTTTATACTTGACAGTTTATAATAAAAAAAAGNTGGGTCTTTTAAAGTTCATAATTGACAGTTTATAATAAAAAAAAGTTGAATTTGTTTCCATGACTTTTAGCTCAACTTATAAGTCTGCAATTAACGTCATTAAAGGAAAATTGTATGAGAACTAAAAAAATGGTATTTTTAAGATTAATTGTGGTCAGAAAATTTTATAATTACTATTTACATTAAATTTATCATAAAAGCTCAATATTTTTTTGCATATTTATCATAATAGATCACTTAAATAGAAATCATAGCAATAATTTCTAAATAACTTTGGGCGTTTAATAATTTATCATCTGAAGAGCTAGGAAGAAAATATTCAAAGTTTTTTTAATCATGAAACGTTTCTACGTTTTTCTCCTTTTGAGTTTATATTACTTTACTTAAAATTACCAATCATACCATTATAAATAATCCATTGGAAAGCGCTGTTTGTTAATTTTTATTCTAAAGAATATAATATAATGTACATTTTATTCAATAAGATAGATTATAATGCTTGTAATCATTTTTATGTTACATATCAGTCCAAACGAGAAATCGCAATAAGATTTAAATTTTTTTTTTATATTCTGCCATTCCCTTTCTATAGAAAGTTTCAACATTTTCATTCTAAATTAAATTTTTCAAATTAACTTTCAAAATGTTTCGGAAATCTTACGACTTTTAACCATACTATGTTTAGGTTTGGCCCGTGACTTCACTGTGTTGTATGAATTGTATGAATTATTATGAAAAACTATTTTACCTAATATACTCTTTTGAAATTTTATTAGATTCAGTGTTTTTAAAAATAAGTTATATCATTTATAAGATGGAGAAATTGTTCTTTAAATCGTAGTTTTTTACAACAGCGTAATCGAGAGATATTTGTCTAAATTTCTAAATTAAGGGTTTTTTTTCATTATTTTTTAGTGACTCTAAGATTGTTCACCGCTTTGGCTGTTTTAAAAAATTATACAAAAAAAAAAGAGGAATAAAACTTTGCCGTACGGCTTGAAATAAAGTCAGCTGATAATTAATAAATAATTTCTGATTAATGTAAAATTACCAAAATAGATGAATAAAAAATCTTTAACATAAATGCAGTCTGTTTAGTTTAACGAATACAACTGTTTAATTAAATACAAAAGCTGACTATAATAAATTTGATTTGTGTCAATAAATTGAATAATAAAAACTTAACTATACAAAGTAATAGTTAATAAATTGCATGAACTGTATCGTAACTCAAAACTTAATAAAATAAAGAGAGAATGTGAGTAGGATAAATAATTAACACAATTCGATTTAGTTCACAACTTTAATAGGTAAAAACTTCGACAATGATGATCACAATGTTCGCGTAACGTTGTCTAGAACACGATAAGAACAGGCCAGAGAAAGGTTTGCTCTGCCTTTTTAAAATACTTTGTACCCCCAAAAATCATCATTGTCTCATTCTTACAATNCAAAAATCATTATTGTCTCATTCTTACAATATTACCGTTTATTGATATGTAAGCATAAAATATAGACATTGTTACAAATAAACAGAAAATCATTTTGACATTTTATATAACATTAACATGGATTTCTATAATTAAGTTTAGGGTTAATACAACGCGTTTAATTATTAAGATTAGAATAAAAAAGCTAAAAGTATAACTTATAGAATTTTTTAGTATGTGACATTTCTGTAATTTCTGTTATAATAATATATAACATGACACGCAGGCCGTGTCATGTTATAAAATAATGTTCATTAAGAGATGTGACATCACCGACGCTGCCATAGGGATGGTCTTGAACAACAGAGGTAATATATAAATTTTTATTTTACAAGCTGAAAATATGCAGTATAAAATATATTTTTCTATTGATATAAATGATTTATTGCAGCATTATTAATGTATATTAAACTTTAGCTTTTCATGAAAAACGGTCAGATGCAAAATTTATATAAATAATACAAAATGTAATCAGTTGTATATAACAAATATTAAAGTAATACAAAAACAAGAATATTATTCTTTTATTCACCAAATTAATGCAGATTCAAATTTGTTAAAATTAAATAAAACTCTNCCAAAGTAATGCAGATTCAAATTTGTTAAAATTAAATAAAACTCTTACATAATTTTATGCAAAATTGACTATAGTATCTAATATCAATTTATCCAGAGAAAAAAATATAAATATAAATATATATAAGTAAGGCGCATTACATGCGGGTGGTATTGGTCAGNAAGTAAGGCGCATTACATGCGGGTGGTATTGGTCAGTCAAAATAAAAAATTTTTTATAAATATATAATTAATGTTACGTTCGCGTGTACGGGTACGAAAATCAAAAATATAAAATTATACAGAATTAATGTTGCATGCGATTGGTGAGCGGGGTGGGGTGAATGCGTTAGGACGTCTAGTCTAGACCAGAGGTTCTCAAAGTCAAATGAATCACGGACCCCCATCTAAAGACCTACAGTTTTAAAGACCTAACCCTGATATGTGCTCGCGGACCCCTGGGGGTCCGCGGACCACACTTTGAGAAACTCTGGTCTAGACGACACGTGCCGCGTGGAAAGTTACAAACACACATCACACAACACACATACAAGTGAAACTAATATAAGCGTGTTAAACATAGGGCATATGGAGCTAATATATATTGTAAAATCAAATCAATTAGTTAAATTTATGCACTAAAATGGGACTAAAAAAAAATTTCACAACTTGGTCAAAATTGAAATAGAAACAAAATAATTTTTATAGTAGCCCTACACTAACTTAGGGCGAGTCCGTTAAAAATTTCAGGTCTCAAATCGACAAACATTATCGGCAGTGAGCGTTTTTCTTAAAATAAATTGACTCTTTTAAAAAATCACAGAATGTTAAAAAAAATTTTCTGATCTTCGCAAATTTATTTCTCATGGTAATGTCACCAAGCCTTTTATTAAAAAAAATAATTAAAACCGCAACTCTTTAAGTAATTCTTCTACCATTTATTATATAAGATTAGTATAATAAGATTAAATTATAATAAAACTTTTATAATCACTATAGAAATAGTTTTACATGGATGTTTAGCATAAATAAATAATTAAACATTTCTTTACTCCCTTTCCCACCCAAAAATATATTTGGCTACGTTAATGATTTATGTACCTATATAAAAATAATTATATTGTTTTTTTCATGTATATAGAATTTCAACACATCTTTTTGATAGTATTATAGAAAAAAGTTAATTTAAAATATTAACATTTTCAAAAAATATTATTGTAGCTTGTTTTTATTCAAATTTTAGTAATTTTCATATACCGAAATTTTTCGCACAATNTAATTTTCATATACCGAAATTTTTCGCACAACTACGCAAAAAGTTTACCAACTGTTTAAACAATGTTCAACTATACTTTAAATTAAAGCCTGAAATCAAATATCAATATAAGCAGTCAAACGTATTTTAAAATATTAAATTCAAACAGAAAATAATAAGCAATTTATTGGTTAGTCTATATTCAAATTATCGTATTAAATTTTCACATATGATTCATTAATATAATACATTACAGAAAATAAAGGAATATTTCCTATAATAGAAAATTTATGACTTTAGCTAAAATAGCTATGATATTTTAAAAACCAAATTAAACAATATGAAGAATGAACAAAAGATTTTTTATTTGTAATATTTTTTGGAATAATTATTATTTAATTTCTTAATGCAATCAATGTACAATTGACAAATAATAAAAATTTCAATAACTTCTGAAATACTGGTCCAAAAGTTGTTGTCATGTTTGTTCTACTGTTTCGATACGTTTTGCCAATATAAAAACACGATATTCGATTGTTATGTAATCTCGACCGAGAACGTCCAAACGATTAGTTATTACAACAATTTAATTTAGTAAAAAGTTAAAAACAACAATTTAATATAAAACAGTAATGACGACGCAACGAAAATGACAATACCACTGACCGTCGCCTAGAGTCTTAAAAAAATATAGTTTAAAAAAACTAAAAATAACACGCTTTTAAAGCACATCGAACTAAAAAGTTAAAAATAATTTTTAGTTAAATGTGCTTTAAAAGCGTGTTTTTTTAGTTTTTTTAAACTATATTTATTTTTCACTTTTTAGTTTCATGTTATGATAGTAGTTACTATCAATATCTTGGTTGTTACGGGTAACGGGAAATCTGGGTTCAATCCCGGGGAAGGAGATTGATAAACGGCTACCACATCCAAGGAAAGCAGCAGGCGCGCAAATTACTCACTCCCTGAACGTGGACGTAGTGACGAAAAATGACGATACGGAAATCATCCCTCGTAATCGGAATGAATACTTATATCTCTTAATTAGAATAAAGCATGTTAATATGTAAATTTTAGTTTTAAATTCAATAGTAATTAGAATATATATATATACAAGTAAAGCGACTTAAGTACGTAAACGTATCATGCACTAGGTATAGCCTTGTTTTGTGGGGGGGGAACGTTATACCTAAGGTATAAATGGTTTCAGCGGCGGTAGGAATATATAAATATATATACGTAAGGCGCATTAGACGAGGGCGGTATTGGTCAGTCACGGGTACGAAAACCAAAAATAAAATTTTATAGGAAAATATTGTTACGGCGAGTGGTGATCAGGGTGGGGTGAACGACGTCTAGTCTTATGGCCATAGACGACGGGGTACGGGAGTATAATAACACGTGGCTGGTGGAGATTTACAAACAAACACACAACCCACAACATACAAGTGAAACTAATATAAGCGTGTTAAAATAAAGGGCAGTGCGAAAAGTTGACGATTGAGGCAAAATGATTTTCTTGGATTTAAAAAATATACTAATGTTAGCAAAATTTATGGACATATTTTTAAACATATTAACCAAACAATGAAAAATTATTCGAAAATAATTTAAATAACATTTATGTTTATTTTAAATTGTGTTTATACTTTTTACAAGAAATGTTGTAATTTCATTCGTTTATCAGGAATACATTGTGTTCAAAACAGCACATGTTATCTTCTCTGTATCAGTCGGCATTGATAACGTGTACCGGTTGAACACGGAGGTAGTGGTGATAATATTTGACCGTGAAAGTATACGGCGGCCTTTAACAATACCGAGCCAAATATATTTCACGGTCAATCAGTCTGTCGGCTGATTAGCTACGGTGGACATTTGTTAATGTGTCTGTGCGCTATATGGTATTATAACACCCGTTTACGTAATCGACGTACGCGTGTTTTTTTGTTCTTTGTTACCATATTGTTGTTATCCGGCCTATTGTATATAGCCGTGAAAGACTTGTTTAAGAGTTGTGGTCTTATTAAGTTTGGAGTTATTGGTGAAAGCTTGAACACCGGTTTATTCCGTTATTGTTAGACTGTTATTGTCAAAGTTGAAGCTACCACATGGAAGACATTCAAATCAGTAAATAGAACGAGTTAAATCCTGTTATAATATTGTATGTAAATTTATTTATAGTTAAGTCTATTAGTTGTAGCTACATTTGTACTTGGGGACGCCCATTATATTCTTGATATTTATTAGTTCTATTTATTATAAAACGGAACAAAATACCATATTTTTATTTTTATAATATATGCAAATAGGAATTGTACGAATATCAATCTCTTTTGTTATATTTGGGTATACATTGGTTTAATTCAGTTCTTTTTTCTGTGTTGATTATTACCATATCAGTCATACGGGCCAACCGTTATTATAGGAGCCCGTTGGCTAACAAAATGTATTTGAAATNAAAATGACGATACGGAAATCATCCCTCGTAATCGGAATGAATACTTATATCTCTTAATTAGAATAAAGCATGTTAATATGTAAATTTTAGTTTTAAATTCAATAGTAATTAGAATATATATATATACAAGTAAAGCGACTTAAGTACGTAAACGTATCATGCACTAGGTATAGCCTTGTTTTGTGGGGGGGGAACGTTATACCTAAGGTATAAATGGTTTCAGCGGCGGTAGGAATATATAAATATATATACGTAAGGCGCATTAGACGAGGGCGGTATTGGTCAGTCACGGGTACGAAAACCAAAAATAAAATTTTATAGGAAAATATTGTTACGGCGAGTGGTGATCAGGGTGGGGTGAACGACGTCTAGTCTTAAGTCCATAGACGACGGGGTACGGAAGTATAATAACACGTGGCTGGTGGAGATTTACAAACAAACACACAACCCACAACATACAAGTGAAACTAATATAAGCGTGTTAAAATAAAGGGCAGTGCGAAAAGTTGACGATTGAGGCAAAATGATTTTCTTGGATTTAAAAAATATACTAAGGTTGCTTCGATGTAAATATGTAAATGGTGTTTAATTTTAAAAAATGGTGAATTATTCCAAAAGAAACATGATCTCCTATTTCCTTATTTATATCTTGATTAGTAGTTCTTAAATTTAAAAGTATAATATAAAAATAAATATTTATTATAGCAATTAAATGTAGTATAAAATTGTTATTTAGTAATTTAAATGAAAGTAGAATTCATTAAATAATCTTTACTGATACCAGTGGTGCCGAAGTCAGAAATAATAGGTTATATTATAATAGTCTTATAATAGTTTTGTAAATCAACATTTTTGTGTTTAGTTGAAGTTTAGACTTAAGTAGAGGGCGGAAGATATAAAGTCTAGCATTAGCTTTTTTTCGTTTGTCCTTGAGGTTTTAACAAAAGTCACGTAAAATAATTTTAAATTCCAATGGACGTCAAAGAATGGTCATAACACGAAATTGTCTTACAAAAATGATCAGCTTCAGGGGTAGGAGATACTGTGGTATGAAATTGCTGAGGTTTGCTAAAGTATACTTAATAAAACCAAAAAATCATTCTTCCCCGGACTTAATTTTCGTTTGTCTGTTAAATCATTACCTTGAAGCCTTTTCATTTTCAATCGTCAACTCATCAAATATGAATCACTTATTCTGTGTTTGCGGTAAGACTTTCAGTTTTCTGAAAGATCTGGAACGTCATGAGCAGTCTGTTCATAAACACAAATTAAACAGTTTACAGCAAACATTTTTTCAGAAAGGATAATATGAGAAGACATCAACATCAGACACATCTGAAAAGTTGGTATCATGTATTATAATCATAACATGTTATGATCTAATGTCATATAACTCTATGTTTTTTTTAAATATAAAAACATTATTTAATTATAAATTTAATAAGAGGTTTGATTTAAGACCAAGTTGATTATAATCTCCCAATGAAGCGCGCGTTATTTCGAATCCCTTTTTAATACATTGCCATGCTTTGACCGTCAATATGGGGTTCGCTGGAATAACGTGGCTGCATCTGACACGTCATAACAACTCGGGTGTTGGGAATCTAAATCCCAGAAACACCCGTAATGGACTGAGTCCATTGAGAGCGAGGAAGGCCGAGGCGATCCGCGAATGCCGTCGTCATGGCACTAATTTGCGATCCGGAATCTGACAATACGGGTGCGGTTTGAAGAGTGCCAGACCTATGACGAACATGAACTAAGGTTATTGAGGATAATTATAAGGATTCTATAAAGAAAAGAAAATAGTCAGAGAAATGTTTTAAATCAAGTATTCTAAGATAAAGCTTTTTCAATTTACTAAAGCCTGTCTGATTATTTGATTCTAATTTTAAAATTACATCAGCAAAATTAATAATTTCTAATCGCAATCATGATATTTATAATAAATTTTAATTATTTCTTTTTTTTTTTTAGATAGAATTAAAAACAGTTCAAATTGACACCAGAGACTTTAGGATAGGACAAATGGTTATGAGGATATTTAATTTTTAATTTTAATATGGATTTTTTAAATTACAGATATAATTAAAAGTTAATAAAATTTCTATTATGGATTTTATGTAAAAATTAAAAATAGCTACCATTTTTTTGTAGGTCAGNAGAGCTACTATTTTTTTGTAGGTCAGTATTATTGGACAATTTGCGTATGTCTTTTTTTTTATATTTCATATGGACCTTAATCCAATCAAAAACTAAATATTAAAGTATACAATATACAAATCTGCCGTGGTAAGCGAAAACAGGATAACTTCAGTCAACATGATTTTTCAGGAACACAAAAAAACATTTTTAACAATAAATCAAGATACCCTTTTTCCCCAATGTATAAACATAAGCCAAAAGACGGTAAATTCATCATTTTTTATGTGATATACCATGTTTTTGCTTAGTATTTGAATTTACCGTGTTTTCGCTTACAAAACATCAAATATATTGAACTTACCGTATATTTTCTTATTTTATATTTCAATTTTAGATGGTTTTTAATAGGAAATATGCTATTTTTACATCAAAAATCGGTGTAAAACCACTAAATTTACCTATTGAAACAAAAAAATTTTAATTTTGGAGTTATCCTGTTTTTGCTTAGCACGGCAGAAATATACAACAGCATACAATAATAATCTAAACATTTAAATTACCTTAAATTACATTATTTTTAAATTATTTTTAAATTCATATACTATTTACAATTAGATCTATATTATATTTATCAGCTAATTTTGACATACGATAAAGGTGACGATAATACAATAATTAGACATCAACAATATTGTCTGAATTAGAAAAAAGTACAATAAATCGGTGCATTATAGAATGTTTAGTAATGATTTACCGTATCATTATTGAACCTAAACTGTTGCGAGCGCGTGTTCTGTAGTGCCAAAAATCAAACGATAATACCACATTTGTAAATAAACTTTTAGTTTTGAATTGGGATTAGAAGTTTAAAAAATGTTGTTTGACAAGTACAATTTTATTTTTATGCTGTATAATGATATATGAACATCTAACACAAAAATACTTCAATTGACTAAATAAANCTATTAACTAAATAAATACGACTAAATAATAATAAAACAAATATACATAAATAATAATTTTACATATACTATTAATAAATGTAAATACTCTATACATATAAATTAAAAGGAATAATGATATAAGGCTTCTAGGAGTAAGTTATTTTTTTTTTTAATTACGATTTTTATGATGTTGCTCACACGCTTAATTTTCTTTTTTATGTTAATATGTCTTACTAGTAGCATATTTAGTCGGCGTAAAATAAATNCACACGATTTATTTTCTTTTTTATGTTAATATGTCTTACTAGTAGCAGATTTGGTCGGCATAGAGTAATGCAAGAACCAGAGCCAGTGCCAGAACCAGAACCAGAACCAGAACCAGAACCAATGGCAAATCCTAACGAAGTTGCTGAATTTAATAGAATTGTTAATTCTAGAGGATGGAAAAATATAGTTGGTTTACAAATTATAAACGTAAAAGAAGAAATAGTATCAATCGATGTATATGTCTATACCTATTCTTCTGTCAATAATGTCAATAAAACCGAATTTGAAATATCAAAGCTAAGTGCTTCCTCGGTATTAAGTAAAATCTATTCAGATATGCTAAATCCTTTACGTGATTACTATAGAGATATGTCATTAGAATGTATGCAATACTCAAATGAGGAATCTAAATGGACGAATTTGAAAAAATTAATCGAAATGTTTTCTATGTTTAAACCACTAATGTCTTGTATGACTAATGCATTAAATTATTTTGAATGTACTGATGAGAACTTAGTATTTAATGTTCTCAAAAGAACATTATTATTAACTAACGAATTGACTACTATTAAAAACTTTCATAATTCAGACAACACTCTAAATTATGAATTTATAAATAGAACACTTCACGAAATTTATAATTTTGCTACAAAANTGAATTTATAAATAGAACACTTCACGAAATTTATAATTTTGCTACAAAATACGCACATCTTAAACTAGAAAATATTTTTGAAACAAAAGTTGAACCTTTCTTAGAAAACTATATTACTGAATTGAAATTACTAGAAAGAAATGATAAACCTATTAACCCTCAATTTACCAG
>NW_026099575.1:10262959-10263065 GCF_025091365.1 Daktulosphaira vitifoliae | reverse complement strand
GTCGAACAACCGGGGGATATTACGCGCGCAAGCGGTCAACTAGGCGTGCCATACGTTGAAGACGTATACGTTGCCCGCTCGTAGCGCATGCGGCAGAACAAGTCGG
>NW_026099575.1:10261764-10262734 GCF_025091365.1 Daktulosphaira vitifoliae | reverse complement strand
TTAGCACAAATGAATTGCGCTGAATTACGTCGCGAATGCGCTTTTAGACAGCTACCATGCTACGCGACGAAACCCAATATGCTAGTTATGCTGGAGGAAAACATACGTAGCGAAGGGAGGGACCCAGCCACTGAAATTTTACCACCCCGTACGCCGCTCGATAGCGAAATTCCGGTCCGCGAACCCGAAGTGGGGGTTTTAGACAACTCTACGGACCGTACCCGCGAACTCGACGCAAACTATCAGCGGCCCGGCGTAGCACCTTTACCGGAGGAACATCCGGTGAACCTCGCGCTACACACATCAGACGACGAGTCTGATGTCGAACAACCGGGGGATATTACGCGCGCAAGCGGTCAACTAGGCGTGCCATACGTTGAAGACGTATACGTTGCCCGCTCGATAGCGCACGCGGCAGAACAAGTCGGGGCGATCCGACAGAATATTCGCGATATTTCGAATAACGCGCGGATCGAGGCACGGATGACTGAACTAGAACGCTCGCTATCGCGTATGTCATTGGAACAGCGACAGATTTCAAATATGCTGGAGCGACTCAGTCAAAATATGCTGCCGTCCCCACACGTTGATGCACAACCGACTATTCGTCAAGTTAACGTCGAACGAAACGATAGTCGACGTTGGGACGCGCATCGCGTTACATTCGGTCCATCGGGAGCGACGGACCCGACGCGACACGACGCAACATTACACGAGCGCCTCGCGGACATCGAAGCGCATGAAGCCCGCAACATGAGACGATCGTACGGACAAGCATCGCGCGCGTCGCTACCACGAATGTGTACCACGGGTTGGCAAGACGAACATATTCCGCGCACTCATATATATGAGAACGAGCCGACAGATTTTTCGTTTACGCGCCAACCACGGGAGGGGCAATCCAACACAACCGACGGTCGTCGGTCTTTTAATGATTTGTCGCCTACCCGCAGCTCGCGGTCTGTACTGG
>NW_026099575.1:10256666-10259601 GCF_025091365.1 Daktulosphaira vitifoliae | reverse complement strand
TGGGCGGAATTTAGGTCCGAATTACTCGAGGAGTTCGACAATATCGATATCCGGACGGCGCTCGAGACGGACTTAAAAACGACGCGACATGGCCCCCGACAAATGTTAACTGAATTTATTATTCATAAACAACGATTGGCCGCGCGAGTACGTTGTGGTTTACCAGAACAACAACTTGTGCGACAGTTAACGGGGCTTTTACGGGACGATTACCGCGCCATGATACGGTTAATGCACCCAGCGTCTTTCGCCGATCTACGTGAGATAGCGCACGACGTAGATAAAACCGCGGCTCTTCGGTACGCTCCGTCAGCGTCCCGACAGCCAGCCGAACTGCATCCGCGGCATACCGCACAACCAGCGGCCCGACAGCGAGCGGGTTATGCACACGCGGACGCACCGCCTACCCCGTGCCGATATTGCGGCGAGCGACACTGGCACCGCCAGTGCCCAAACAGACCGTCGGTATCGGGAAACGGCAATCGGCTAGGAGGGAATTAGTCCGCCCCTTCAGCCTACAACAGATCCACACAGGGCGCAGCGTTTTAGACGACGTTTCGTTTAAAACGCGCCCTGCCGCTTCGCAATTTTTATTCGGTAACATACCACACAGCACGACCGTCGCGCAGAACACCGAATCTAACGGCCCTTACGAGTTACATATCGCCAACGATCTTGGCACTTTTTCGGCACCGCACCCCTCTTATCGGAATGGAGGGGACGCCGCGGTAAATTCGGATGTAATCAGGGTATCGGAGTTCGAACACGCTGCCGACACGAACGAACAAAGCGCGAGTCAGGTGTTCGAAATTTTTTCGGGCACAGTGGGGGAGGGGGTGTCAGTCGATCCGGCTAGTCCACTAATGGCAGTTAACACTGTCGGTGGGCAAACCGACGTCGCGGTTAAGAACCAGCTGCCCCCCGTTCGAACCGTAAACCACCTGAGTAATGGCCAACGAAAATGCCCGCGTAGAATTACTACTCCAGCAGTCGAGTTAGAATTCGAAACTGGCTTCGTCACAGCCTTACTCGACTCACAGGCGCATAAATCGTATGTAAAACCGGTAATTGCTTATAAATACGGAACTGTTTATAAAGGACACACTGACGCGGTTAGACTAGCGGACGGACATACCGCCACGACGAACGGTACCGCCACGTTTACCGCCAAAATCGCGGATTTAGAAGTGCGTTTTTCAGCGGTTTTTTAGACGACCTATATTGCGACGTATTACTTGGCCATGATTTTCTGATTGATCAGAAAGTCGCCTGGGACTACTCAGCAGAAACACTTAGGCAATAGGAAACGTACAACCGCTTGTTGGTAATCGGTCGCACGACACACGATCCGCAAACCAGATCTGACGCAGTNCGCTTGTTGGAAATCGGGCGCACGACACACGATCCGCAAACCAGATCTGACGCAGTTAGATATAACCGGCGACCCACGAACGCGCGCGTTATTAACACAGACGATATGTAATTACGCAGCGGTCTTTAACGACACGGTGGGTCGCACAAAATTAATCGAGCACGATATTCTATTGAAAGACCCGACTGCTATCGCACTAAAACCGTACCCCTACCCCCTGCACAAGCAGGAGGTTATTGACGATATGGTAAACGACATGGAGGCACAGGGGCTAATAGAACCGAGTGTATCGCCGTGGTCAGCACCGATAGTGCTGCCCAAGAAGAAGGACGGGACGTTTCGTTTATGTATAGATTACCGACGACTAAACGAAGTAACCGTTTCGGACGCGTACCCCATGCCTAATCTAAACGACATGGTTAGGAACATGAGAGGGGCAAAAATGTACACGACTCTCGACTTAAAGTCGGGTTATTGGCAATGCTCTTTAAATCAAAAAGCCCGTAAGTTTACGGCATTTAGAACAAGAAGGGGCTTGTTTCAATTCCGCGTACTACCGTTTGGACTCAAAAATTCGCCTATGACTTTCGTAAGACTTATGAATAAAGTACTTAGAGGATATCTAGATANCTTAGAGGATATCTAGATGATTTTGTCCAAGTTTACTTGGACGACATAATCATTTATTCAAGTAGTTTAGAAAATCATTTAGAACATTTAGGCAAAGTTCTAGAACGATTAGAGCGACACGGGCTGACATGTCACACAAAAAAGTGTAAAATAGTGTTTTCCGAAATTTCCTTTTTGGGCCATGTTGTATNTTTTTGGGCCATATTGTACACGGTGAGGGCATAGACAAGCAGCCCGAAAAACTCGAGTCCATCCGCGTCCTATCGGTCCCACGGAATATCAGGGACCTACGTAGATGTCTCGGCATATTTAATTGGTATTGTCAATTCGTCGACAACTACGCCGAAACAATAGCGCCGCTGACAAATCTACTAAAAAGGGGGACGAAATGATTGTGGACGGAAGACCATCAAAGGGCTTTTGAACAGGTAAAAAAGGACCTGTGTGAGTGCCCACGACTGAGTCCTCCTGACGACGCGAAAACTTTCTGCCTCAAACCGATGCGAGTGAAATGGGCGTGGGAGCAATACTCTTTCAACACGGAGATGAACCGGGAGAGAGAAGAATCATATCCTACGCCAGTAAGAAACTTTCAGAAACGCAGAAACGTTACGCCGCCGTAGAACGAGAATGCTTAGCAATTATATGGGCGACTGATAAATTTCGCACGTACTTAGAGTATTCTCCGTTCGAATTATTTACAGGTAATTCCAAGTTGACTTGGCTACACAGAGCAAAGGACAACAATTCAAAATTAACTAGGTGGGCGTTACATCTAGGTAATTTGAATTTTACAACGACGCATGTACCCGGGAAACACAACGAAGGACCGGACATGTTGTCACGTTATCCGACCGCGGGGCCCCCTGTTGACGAAGAGTTACTCGACGACAATCTGGTGGGCGCACCGACAACGAGAGCGTCGGATAATAC
>NW_026099575.1:10241594-10256561 GCF_025091365.1 Daktulosphaira vitifoliae | reverse complement strand
GTTTGGGAGGGGGGGGGGGGGGGGGGGGAATACAAGAGTGGCAAAATGACGATCCGTTTCTTTCATCCGTCATGAAACAATTGCTCAAGGGAAACGCCAGAAAAAACGATAAGGAGTCCAGCAAGAACAACGAATATTTCATGTTAGACGGACTTACACGCAGCATTCGTATGGGCGTAGACACACCGGCCGTAATACCAGAAGCCAAATCACAGCGTGTGATTTGGCGATACCACGACGATGCTCTGGCGTGTCAACCAGGATGGAAAGAAACCTACTGAGCGATCAAACAGCGTTTCTATTGGAAGGGCCTGAAAAACATAGTACGCGAGTACAAAGGCCCTAAATAGACGTCCGAATGATCCTCTAACTTCGCGCAAACCAAGACAACCGTGGGAGGTCATTAGTATCGACTTAATGGGTGAGTACCCCAGAACATCAAGGGGAAAAACGAACCTGTTAGTAGCAACTGACTGTTTCAGTCGCTGGACCGAAGCGTACGCGATAGGCGCAGCGACTACAAAAACGATTGTAGACACGCTCGAACGCGAATTTTTCTCACGTTTTGGGTACCCCCGCGTATTGCTTTGCGACAACGGACGGAATCTGGTTTCTAACGAAATGATTAACGCGATAAATAGATGGGGGGCGGAAGCCTGGACCACACCTATTTATCATCCGCGCGCAAATCCGGTAGAACGAAAAAATCAGGAGCTAAAAAAAGGTCTCCGCGCCCTACTAGTAGAGGGCGACCATAGCACCTGGGACATTAAAATACCGTCGATATTATTTGCGTTGCGTAATCGTCGGAATGAAAAAACCGGTTATCCGCCTTCCGTACTCGTTCTCGGCCGAGAGGCGAAACGACCTGGTGACTGGGCGGTCGTACATGTAAACACGGCGACGGCCGACAATGTAAACAATAGCCGCCCATCACCCAAACCGCAGGCCGGCAAAATTGTAGATAACGTTCCGACGAAACACGTAGTAAAACCTTTTACGGTCGGAGACGTGGTGTACTATAAAGCACACCACTTATCTAATAAACAAAAAAAATTTTGTGCCGGCTTCGCGCCGAAGTGGTGGGGCCCTGTCAGATTAGCGGAAAAAGTAGGCAAAGGGGTGTTTCTGACAGACCAAAATCCCCCACGCAAACTTCACGTAGCATGTTTAAAATTAAAATAGTTGTCAAGTACTACAAATTACGGCCCGTATACGGGCTGTCGTCGAGGTATAGTAGTGCTAACGGGCTGTTTTATTTTCAGCATGTCTTGTCAAAAGTGTGGAGAACGCGATGGCCTGGTACGCGACCTCCTTCGCCGGTTGGCGGAGGCGCTCGACATACCACTGGCCAACGTCCCAGCGATCCGTGCGACGGTCGAGGCGGCCCGGAACGCTGCGTTACATCAGATCCTGAGGGACCCGATCGCGAACGCGTTCTATACCCGGGGAGTGAGGGACGGCCGTGCGGCGTCCCTCAGCGAAACCCGAAGGGCTATCGCCACCGTGCCGGTGGTCCCGCGGTCTGTGCCGGGGGAGGGTGGTGCCTCTCCTACACAGCGCCCGGTTACCGCTGGCGCGGCGGTGCAGCGACCGGCGGGCCGCCGATCGTCCAGCCCCGGCGCCTTACACCCGGGACAGAGCAGCCGACGTGGCGAGCACGTCCTTAGGGACGGGCTCGGCCACCCGGCCGCCACCGGCACACCCGGGGTACAGGAAGCTTACTCCCTCCGACGTACGTCGGAGGGAGCGCATCAATCGGGCCTTCAAGGAAAGGAAGGACCGGGAGAGGGAGGCGGCTATCCGTCCACCAACCGCACAGGCGGCCCCGATGCCGGCGCCACGGACCCGTCTACCACCTCTCTCGGAGATCGTCCGGACCGCCAGCTGCGCCGTAACAACCGCCACAGTTGGACCGTCTCTCATGGAGATCGAAGACGACCTGGGACACGCGGTGGAAGCCTTTCTGGCGGATGCTCCCTGTCCTCCTCCTACTAACTCCCCTCCTGAAACTCCTCGAGCCGAGTAATCGGTCGAGGAGTTTCCTTCCTCTACTCCCCGGTCCTTATGTCATCCGTAGGTTACGGATGACCGGACCGAATAGTCCTTTCCCTCTTGCCAGCGAGACTGAAGGTTTCAGTCTAATACGGTAAGACTTAAAACGCAATAATAGTGACCATCACCACATTCAAGGAACATGGCGGTAAGTCAACAATTGTTTATTACTTTTATCTACTGTGTACGATACGACAATTTGTTTACAAATATCGGCCGGGTCAAGAAATAGACTGACGGCTCGGTGGGGGGGAGTTGACACGGCACCGTCTTTTGCTCTAGGCTGGCACTCGCCCGTGTCTCTCTCGATATCAGCCGTCCAGCTATTAATATGACAATCGGTTGTCATCGGTTGTCTCCCCGCCCTTGACACTGAGATAAGGCCGCCGCCGAATGTGGATTACCGATATTGCGTTCTGTTCCGTTTCCGGCGTACACCTTGACTGGTTATGTCCGATATTTTTGTGCTCCCGGCTTTTACGCTACTTTTTGGTGCGATTTACCGAATAAGTTTTTGTGTCGTCTACCCGCGACTCAAAGAATCGTTTTCCTGCATACCTTACGTGGTATATATATATATACATATTCTATTATAGATATAAGTTGTTACGATACTTGCGTCTACGTTTAGTATTCCACAACACCACAGTTCCGCACTGTTAGTTTGCGAACTTATAATATTCGATTGCCGTTTATTTTTTTTGCTTTTTCTTCTTTTCTTTGTGTTCTGTGTATCTACCTGTGCGCCCTTTTTTTGGATTACGCATTAACTGGTATATGTAATAATTATTCTGTAATTTTATTAGCATTTGTAACAACAATCATTGATATATTTACAATCATATATAATTGGTAAGCGTTTGATATAAATGACATACCTAATAATGCAAAGATACAATCATTAGAAACCTCCTTACATTAAGGTTTTTGGAATCAAATTTCTTATGATCTAATATTAACTATTATATTTTATTTAATAATTTTAATAAGTTGTTATTTAAGTATGAAAGTGATATAATTTATTATTAAATTTTTTGTTTCAGAATAAACATTTTACGCCAGTCAATTTTTCAATATTATTTAAGTCTTTGTATAGAGATATTTGTCAACACAAACAATGAAGTAACATAAAATTACAAGTNTTTTGAAAGTGTTCCGGAAGGTCTGACACTTTTATATATATCTTAAATTAAAGCTAATGTAATATACTTTATAATGGTAAAAAAAAATTTCGGACTTTATTTTATCTTCATGGTGAAAACAGACATTAAACTTAATAAAAAAAATACGATTTTTGTAAAAAAATTCTTTTTTATATTTTTAACTTTATAATGCTATAACTTCTCGAAAGATGTATGGATCAATATAATTCTTTTTTTTGTAGATGCATGATGTCTTTACCTATCATTTGGTATATTTTTTTTATAAATCTGACTTTTTACCTGCCTACAGGGGGGGATTCAAAATGACAACTTTTTCACAAAAAATTGACTTTTTCAACTTAAATTTTGAAAGTGTTCCGGAAAGTCTGACACTTTTATATATAACTTAAATTAAAGCTAATGTAATATACTTTATCATGGAAAAAAAAATTTCGGACTTTATTTGATCTTCGAGGTGAAAATGGCTACCAAATGCTATTNAAAAAAAAAATTTCGGACTTTATTTTATCTTCAAGGTGAAAATGGCTACCAAATGCTATTATTGTGTGAAAATTCTCAATTTTATTTTTTACATTTTTAACATTATAATGCTATAACTTATTGAAAAGTGTATTGATCAATATAATTTTTTTATGGGAAATACTATTTTCTAATAATCTCTTTTTTATTCGACATACTTTGTCTTAATCAGGATATTAATAAGGAACTAGCAGTTTATGAAGCTTTTGGAATAATCCACTAATTTTTTAAAATTAAACACTATCTAAAGATTTGCATCGAAGCGTTTTTTTTTTATAGTGATTTTAATCACTGTCAGATATCATTATACTTGATCCAACTATGCCACGTCACCACTATGCCGCGACCCCCCTGTGCTGGGTTTTTCATTCTGACGATTACGCTACGCAAATAGTATCGACGGTATATTCGTGTCCCAGGTGCTATGGTCGCCCTCTACTAGTAGGGCGCGGAGACCTTTTTTTAAGAATTTAATAATTTAATAATTTAAATTATTGGATAAATAAAGTCTATAATATGTACTTAATAAAATGCGTATTTTATAATTAAACGTCAATGCTACTCATAAATTTTCTAGTGAATAATATTTTTAGTAATAATAATAGTTATTTTACATTTAGACCTTTTTTATGATATTGAGTACCGTTCTTAGACGAATATTTTTTTTATATTTGATGTACCAAATAAAGTAATCACTAAAAATATCAATTTATACTGAAAAACTTAAAAACATATTTATAATATGTGTTAGGGTGAGCAGAATATTAAAATTTAATAATCAAATTTTATTAATTTTATTATTAATCAATCAAATTTTAACAATAACAAAATCATATTACATTTTACTTTTAATTAAAATATTGATAAATGTGATACTTTTTATGAGGTTGAGCTTCCAACTGAATCCATATCTATTGAGCTTAAAGTAACAGCAAGAGTATTTGGATCATATTGAAAACCATAACTTTTATTAATTTCAATAAGATTAATAATATTAGTACGAATACTTTCTTGTGCTTGTAGTTCTAATGAATAATTAGAAATACGACTTGTAATTCCTAAATCTTTTCTTTTTAGAAAAATTGCAAGATCAACATGGCTGTCAAAAAATGTATCAATTTCATTTTGTGCATGCGATAATTGCTTTCTAAAAATGTTATCTTGTTTAAGTTGATTTTTATCTACTATATTTGTCAATATATTTAAAGTATTATAAATTTCATTAGTAAATATATGTTTAGTTTGCGTGGGGAAATGAACCATCTGAGAAAAATATAATAATGTATTTTTCATCTTTTTAAGTTCGTTATAAAAGATTGGATAATCTATAAGCAAACGTACTTCAAATGTTGTTTTCAGATCAACATTGCTTTGACATTCCAACAAATAATGAATTATTATAACGAATATACGTTGTATATCAATAGCATAGTGAACGCTCAATAACAAATGGAATTGCCATACTCTATCGTTAAAATTCTGTTCTGTAATAAGATTAGTGTCCGAATCACTTGGAAATAATGTTCTCAAAGTAAACCTTTCAATATAATTTTCAAAATTCCGACCACAAAATTTAAATTTATCGGCAATTCATTATTTTTTAATTTTTCCACACTGAGTATTGCACTTAAGTATTAAATTCAGAAACACTTATGGCAGTTACTCTCAAATTAATAGAACTAAGTAAAGAAAATAAAGACAGTTTAAACATTTTGGAAAAATGAGTTTTCATGAACAATACGATTACAAAGCAAAATGTCTTCCTTTGTTATACCAGTAAAAGGTACAGTTCTCTTTGTTTAACATAAAAATATACAATTTTAATGTCGTTTGAATTTAGATAATTGGATAAATAAATTCTATTAAAATGAACATAATAACATGCGTTTTTTATAATAAAACGTCAATGCTAATCTTAAATTTTTTAATGAATATTATTTTTACTTCACTTACTGATTAATAATCACTTAAAAAACTAGAAGAGCGATATTTTATAGCTGAATAATAACTTTAATTGAAACAAATATGGCGTACTCGAGAAGACTGTAAAAAGTTTTAAATTTCTATTATCATCATTTTCTGTGCAAAACAAAATAATTATTATTTTAAAACTAACTTCTCGATTTTTCTTAAAATAATGATTATGTTAAACTTATTTTTTTTTGTATTTTTTAGTTTCATATATTTCTTGGTTATTGTTTGCTTTTTCATTTGGATTTAATAATGCATAGATATTGGAAATATTAAAAACCAAATGATTTTTTTTTAAGTCTACTTGACTAATTTTCTAAAATTGTAATATATTAATATTTATATATATTTATTAAATTGATATAAAAAATTATAATAGTGTAGTCTTTAAAATAAGTACGCTTTTTGTCTGATGATTCTTAAAATTTAAACAGTTGTAATTCGTTCAAAATCAAAAAATACAAAAATATTTTTAAAACAAAAATTGCTCTTCAATTGAATAAATGGATGAAATAAAAAAAATCGGAGTTGCCATTAAAAAATCGATACGAGTTTTGGGTATAAGCGATATGATAAGGATGATATGATTTTTTCGTGTAAATAAGTTCAAGAAAGAAAAATTATTGTTAAAAAAACATAATAATTAATTCTAATATTTATAAAAAGAAATATAAGATATCAAATAAAGCGTAATTAAGGAATTACCTTAAATTAATAACTTAATAACTTTTTAAAAAATGTATGGATCAAAAAATTTTTTAATGAAATTTAGTATTTATATACATCTTCCATTCGACATACTTTTCTTTTAAATCAGACCATTTCCCTATATACGCCGGGGCTTCAAATCTAAAAAATGCATATAAAAAGTAGAACTTTTGCAACATAACTTTTGAAAGTGTTGCGGAAGGTCTGACACTTTTATATATATTTTAAATTAAAGGTAATGTAATATACTTTATTATGAAAAAAAAAATTTGACCACTGGAATTGGCTTCATGGTGAAAATGGCTACCGAAGGCTATTTTTGTGTGAAAATTCTTGATTTTATTTTTTACATTTTTAACTTTATAATGCTAATAATAAGAAATATTATTAGAATTAATATTTTTTAATAATCCCTTTTTCATTCAGGATATTAATAAGAAAATATCAGATCATGTAGCTTTTGGAATAGTCTACCAATTTCTTAAAATTAAACAGTACTGTGTTTACACCACTGTGCTACGACCCGACTGTGTTGGGTTTTTTTTTTTTTTTATACAAGATTTTAGTGTTACAAACCATTTGTTGGTATTGGGTATCAATTGGTGTATAAGACACTCCATATATTATATTATATCACTTGCACCTGACTAAGTGTATTATTTTGTTGGGTTTTAATATTTGTACCCTAGAAGTAAACTATCATTAGTCCATTTTTTTTCGAAAATGAGGTGAGACAATTTTTAAATGCTTATTCTATGAAATTTAAAAAAATTGATTTGTTAAAATTAGTCTTTAGAGTACAGATGTACAACAAACATAAGCTATGATAACTACTATTATTATAATGAAAATTTTCTAATTATTTAAAATATCCTTTTGAAAATTTGATATGTAATTATACTTTCAGTAGTATATTTCTTTGGCTTATTCTCAACATATTTTATGTAGTTTCCTATTAACTTTTTGATTTTTAAATTCAGTTTGTTAGTCACTGAACTCTAAAAGTAAAATATATGACGTTGAGGTTTTTAAAATATGGGACATTTTATTTTAGGTTTATAGTATTAAATATTATTTATATTAAAAAAATATAATAACATTTAATAATTTAAAATATTTTATTTTCAAATATCAAAGATAATTACAATATTATTATTAATCATTCAAATTTTAATAATTCAAAAATTATATTATGTTTTATTTTTTATTCAAATATAGATAAAAGTTTACTTTTTATAATGTTTACCTTCCATATAACTGTATTAGATTGTTTATTTTAGCAAGAGTGTTTAGATCATACTCAATACCGTAAGTATTGTTAATTTGAATAAGTTTATTAATATTTGAATCATATACTTCTTGAATTTGTATAAGTTGTTCTTCCATTGGGATATTATTTTTAGACAGAATTTTAAGGAGAGATATTGGTGGATTTTCTATACAATAGTATTGAACTTTTTGAGTATGAAATTCAAAAGCTGATCGAATTGCTACTAGCGCTATTTCAAGAGTTTTTTCAGAACTGTTTGGTGTTGTAGGCCCTTTTATTGTTTCTAACTCACTCAAAAAACTAAAAATAAAATGAACTCTATTAAAAAGTGCATCTTTTACAATTTCAATGGGTAATTGAATTATTGTAAAAAAATAAAATAATGATTTTTGCATCCTACTAATTTCTTCGTAAAAGATTTGATAACTTTTAGCCAAACTTTGTATGCATATATTTTTCAAATCATCATTGCAGTTTTTTTGACAGAAATCCCAGAAATATAACGATAATTGGATTGGAACTATTAGATCAATAGCATAGTATACGCCTAATACCAAATGTAATTGCCATATTCTATCGTAAAAATTCTCTTCTGTAATAATATCAGTGACCGAATCAGGTGGGAATATTGTACTTAATTCAAATTCTTCTACAAAACCATCAAAATCCTTACCCTTGTATGTAAATGTATTAACAGGCGTTGTAAATTGTCTCCAGCCTGGCTGTTGCACCAAAGTATTTAATACAGAAACGTATGTCGCCGTTACTATCAAATTAATATAAGAACCATATATACAAAATAAAGAAAATACTAGCAGTTTAAACATTTTGGAAAAATGATTTTTCATGAACAATACAACTACAGAGAAAAAATGTTTTCCCTTTTTATACTAGTAAATGGTACTCTTCTCTTTGTTTAATATAAAAAAACACAATTGTTATTTTTGGTTAAATTTAGAGTATTGGGTAAATAAATTCTATTAAAATGTTCATAGAAAAGTACGTATTTACGCATGTATAAAAAATATGTGATTTTATTTTACAATTAATCGTCAATGCTACTTTTATTTTATTTTAGTTATAACAAATTAAAGTATTTTTTAGTTTTATAGTATTAAATATTTTTTAAATTAAAAAATATAATAACATATAATAATTTAAAATATTTTATTTTCAAATATCAAAGATAATCACAATATTATTCTTAATTATTCAAATTTTAATAATTCGATAATCATATTATGTTTTATTATTTATTAAAATATAGATAAAGATTTTCTTTTTATAATTTTAAATTTTCCAAATGACTGTACTCAATTGTCTGTTGATAGGGTGACAGCAAGAGTTTTTGGATCATACTTAAAACCGTAACTATTGCTAATTTCAATAAGTTTATTAATATTTGTTTTGCATATTTCATTAATTTTATTTAGATGTTCTTCTATTGGGATATTATTTTCACACCAACTAGCATGGAGAGGGTCTGCTGGATTTTCTATAGAAAAGTAGTCAATCTTAATAGTATGCCATTCAAAAGTTGATCGAATATGTATTCGCGCTAATTCATAAATGTCTTCTATAATGTGAGTAGTTGTATGATCTATTATTTCTTCTAAGTACCTCAAACAATAAAAAATATCATGAATCCTATTACAAAGTGTTTTTTCTATAGTCATGTTGGATAAGTCAACCATTGAAAAAAAATATAGTAATGAATTCATCATCATTCTACTTGCTTCGTAGAAGGTTTGACAATTTTCAACCAAACTTTCTATGCATTTTTTTTCATATCATTATTGCAATATAGTTGACAGAATTTCCAGAAATAATATGTTAATTCGAGAGGAGCTATTAGATCAATAGCATAGTGAACGCCCAATAACAAATGGAATTGCCATACTCTATCGTTAAAATTCTCTTCTGTAATAATATTAGTGACTGAACCAGATGGGAATATTGTACTTAATTCAAATTATTCTCTTATACCATCAAAATTCTTACCCTTGTATTTAAATGTATCAACACCAACAGGCGTTGTAAATTGTCTCCGCCCTGGGTGTTGCACTAAAGTATTAAATTCAGAAACACTTATGGCCGTTACTTTAAAATTAATATCACCACATATACAAAGTAAATAAAATAAAGGCAGTTTAAACATTTTGGAAAAATAACTATTCATGAACAATACGATTACAGAGAAAAAATGTCTTCCCTTTTTATACTAGTAAATGGTACTCTTCTCTTTGTTTAATATAAAAAAACACAACTGTTTTTTTGGTTATATTTAGAGTATTGGATAAATAAAGTCTATTAAAGTATACTAAATAAAATGCGTATTTACGCAAATATAGAAAATATGTGCTATTATTTTACAATTAAACGTTATTTTTAAATTACCTAGTGAATAATATTTTATGAAATCATTGAAACATGATTCTAAATATTTTCATATGACCAAATTTTCTAAATAAATCTTAGAAACCTGTTACGATAAGTTTAATAACATAAGAATGAAGTATTATGATTATTTCGACCAACTCATTTTAATAATCGGATTATAAACGTAACTCATACATATATGATTATGGTTTTTTAACTGAACACTCGTTAATACAATTCAGCAAATAGATAACGTGAAAATACACGAGTGATTTAATAATAGTATTTGTTAACATTAATGGTATTTTAATATTTACTCTTGCAATCTTTGGTTGGTTGGTCAGTTCCTCATATACGTACACAATCTTGTATAGATGTCTAGTTTTCAATCATTAATGATCAGTGTATTGACAATTTGTTCATCGTATGACTGCGCTCTCTTGCTAAGAAAATAATAATACCAACAGACTGCACTTTATCAATCGATTAACTCGATTGAGGATAAAAATTAACGTTATTTTCGTTGATCGGGTCTTGTAGAGAATTCCTATCGATTCCTTAAGTCCTAAAAGATAACCGCGGTAATGGTACAAAAATCAACCTAAGATATCATTTGCATGTGGCTGAATTTTAATTCCTAATTGATACGAGTACAAGAATTTAATTTTTTTTTTACGAAACTCAAGTATAAGAAAACAGTTATTTTTGCAAGAGTAGTTTTAAACGATTTTGTTAATTTTACGAATTAAGGTAGTTTAGCGTAATAAGGTAGTAATGGTGCCATGTAATTGTTCAAAATTATTCTGAAGTCAGCTCATAGACCTCTTTTTATGATTTAAGAACCGTTAATTTTAATTTATTTTCAAAATTAAAGTAAAATAGTATTTGACACATAAAAATGTTCAACCAAAGCATAAAATATTTATTATTTGTCTTAAAGCATTCTAGTAAAATATATTGGTAACATTTTTTCAATGACAATACTTTATTATAATTTTTTTATGGCTTAAAAACAAGGATCCTTTCAGTATACTTTATTAAAATTAACATTTTTCAGAATATCTTGATTATTATTTTTTTTTAAGTTTATGTTTAATTAGTTAATGTGTTTCAATATAAGTATTTCGTACTTAATCAAATTATCTATGCATAGATGAGTGTAATATTATTTTAGATGAGAATAAATCCTCGCATCGATACACATATATTCTTATGTCTATCAAACGATGAGGTTTGGTTGGGATCGCAAGAAAAGATTAGGACCATTCTGGTACATCTTAAATCTTATTAGGCACTTGTTCTATCAACACAAGGTAATTTGTATTATTCATGCTCAATTGAGCCGAACAAAAAACGTATCTGTTAATAATAAATATAGACAGTTAACATAAAGATTAATTTATTAATTATATGTTATTATTAAACAGAACAAAAATGTTTAAAATTGATAATTCGTTTAACTTATTTTCCTTAAAAGTTTATGAAATGCCAGACGATTTAAAAGATACCTCAGATATTTTTTTCAATGATTTTCAATCTGTTTAAAATTTGCTTTTTTTTTTAAGTAGGCTTATACAAATTTTATGAAATGAAACTCATTTTAGTTGTGTTTTAAGCATCTGTACTAATTTGTATAGTTGAGAGTTGGATTTACGAGTAAATATAACACTGTTATAATTCAAATAAAATAAACAATAAACGTTAAGTAAAAATAATGAAAATAAGCGAAGGGTGATGGGCTTAGTGAGAACCTGATGTTGTGGTTCTATCGGGGTCGTATGGTTCGAGGGTTTAGAACGACAAAGACAAGTAGATATAAAAATATATATTAAGTTCCTCTTATAGAGGTAGAATAAACTTTTGTCTGGTTAGTTTCTAATGTCCTAACTAAGAGGCAACGAAACGGCGAAGCCAGTTCACGAATACCTCGGCAACGAGACGGCAGAGCCAGTTCACGAATACCATATAACGTGATTATGTATAACTTCTTTAACCAACCAGTCAAAATTGACATTTAAGATATTAATTTAATAAATGATCTATTGCTTTGTCATCCTTTACTCAAATTTATTAACTCCAAATAATTGGGATAACATAAAATTACTTACTTCTTTTATTCTTGCAAATTGCTGCAAAATGATTTGATAAATATCTCGATATGTTTATATATGTTTAAAAGTATTTAATTCGCACTTCTTCAAAAGATAAATAATTAAAACAAGTTCTTTTCATACATAAATAAAATGCGTAAAAGTTNTCTTTTCATATATAAATAAAATGCATAAAAGTCAGCCGACAACAACACAGGGCTGTGACTGATAATTGTTACTTTTAATTCGAAGAAAACGAACTCTTTTGGTCGCTGTCACTTCTTCTTTTTTTTCGTCTCTCTGGAGTCTTTCCCTGACTCTCTCGGACTGAAAGGATTTCAGTGTTTTTTATAGTAAAATGATATTACCCCCAATCCAGGGATATTGTTGTCAGCGCTTTTAGTAATCTTTTTAGTTTATTGTATTAATTATGCATTACAGGATTATTATATTCAGATAACATATTTAACAATTGATAAATTGACATATATATATATAAATAATAAGAAATTGTGTTGAACATCATATTTGTTATGACAGATAAATTATTTGATTGTTTACAAGTTATTTAAAATACAGATTATACATTTTTCATTAATAATTGTAAGATGCGTCATGCAAAGCATTGAGCATATTACTACAACACTAACAAAGAAACATGAGTCAACATTATAGAAATAAGCAGCATTTAAAACACTAAAGAATTTTTAATTTTAATCGCAAAAGAGCTACTGTGGAAAAACTTTATTCGGGGGAAAAATATTTGACCAAAAAGATAATATTACACGTATGCAGAACTTAAATAGTTTAAATCGTTTTGCAAAAGTTATTTCCCATTGGATCTGTACCAGGTTCATCATGCTATCTGTGATATAATTTGCATTTTAATTTCTGCACATTCTTTCTGTGTTTATCTCAAATAGAGGATTAGTGCAAATATAAGGGGAGAAATAAAAGGCCTCTGCACAATACGTTTTTAATTAACAGTTTTGTAATTTTACACTAGGGACGAATAAAAGCTATTATATCTATCGTTTGAATGTCAAAGGAAAACGTAAAAAAAATATATAAATATTGTTTCAGTTTGTAGTTAATGTAAAAAACACTAAAAAATGTTTGAAATCTGAAAATTTCATTAAAATATTTGGAGTGATTACTAGTCGGTTAGAAACAATCCAACTAACAAAAGCCCAAGTCAGTTCATAACTACAACACTACCAGTAATTAAAATAAAATACACGTTTTCGTACGACTAGAATGATTGTTTATCAAACTAAATAAACTCTGTAGAAATATTTCGTTCCGCTTTAATAATTATTATTAATTTTTATATAATATCGATCTAAATTACTGCGAGTACACTTTTTAGTCATCTTGTCGCATTTGGTAATTTATGAGTTATTTACTATAAAACAAAACCCAATAATTATACTTACGTGGTAAAATATTCTTTTCTACATATTTGATGCAACTTTATACACTTTCTACAATTATAATATTGTAAGAAATCGAATTACTTTGTTACATACCAATACCAATATTAAGAAGCGAGTTGTTAATTATTCTGCTGTATTTTTTTTTCAGCGTTGTAAATAATTATTATTGTAGAATGAGAATGGATTTTTATATTGATTTTTAATTGGAGTCCGCCTACTTTCTCTTTAAATCTAGTAAATTTCGCTATAATTATCTAGTACATCTTCTTGTACTCTGCCTACGGATTTCCTACTTTACCATTTAGTTTGAATTGATTAATGTTAGGCTTCTAACTTGAGCTCTAATAGATAAGAAAAATTGATCAGTTTGCCGTCGAATATTCAAATTAAATAGCTCTTACTTTATTAAGTTTCAATATTACAGCATATTTTAAAGTTATTATTTATTGTACTACATGTTGTACTGAAAAACTAATTAAATTTGCAATGCAACCTAAGTAAGCAACCGGTTATACATTGTAAAAATATATTTTAATTGCTGAATTTATGTAAATATTTCGAATCAATTAATAAAAAGTTGCAAACTGCCTGTGAAACATTTTATCTCGTGCTTATTTATTAAGTGTACATTAATAAATAGAAAAACATGCCTCTAAGCCTAAACTTTTAATGGCAACTAATAACTAAATGAATTTATTATTAATTGTATTTTTTCATAAATTATTGAGGGTTGGGTTTTAAATTATTATTATTATTAATTATTCATCAATTATTATTGAATTAGGTATTCAATTGAAAACACTACATTTTTTCGATGAAAGTATCAAAAGTATATAGTTATATATTACATTTTGTAACTTAAAACAGATCTTCAAGAAATAATATACTATATGATGATCTAAATATTTCAAATTCTATTTAGCTCTAGATAAATGCACTACCGATCAGTAGTGAGTAATATATGTATTAGTATATTTTATTAACTTTAAATTTTTGATACATACAGTTTTTTGTGTGCGTAATAATAATAGTTCTGTTTCTATTTTAGATTTTAGATTTTGCAAAAAAGCTTTTTCACGTATGTTTGTTCAATGGAAAATCATGTAATGATCACGTGGTATTTAACCATTAAACGCAGTACTTTGTTTAAAATATAAATACAAAATGAATAAATGGTTGTGACCTCACAAGCAAAATAGGTAATTGGTTTCTTTTTCGTATGATTTGTTCCCACAGATATCGCATGTATAGTATCTGACAACGTGTTCTTTAGTCGGTCCGTGACTAGATACAATTTGTGATCTTTTGACGTATCATTGAAAGAAATCGGTTCGGTGAGAGCTGAGAAAAAGTGGTAACAGACACAAAAAAAAAAA
>NW_026099575.1:10230468-10241527 GCF_025091365.1 Daktulosphaira vitifoliae | reverse complement strand
AAAAAAAAAAAAAAAAAAAAAAAAAACACACACATCTTAGTAAACACCAAATCAGCTTCGCATCGAAGCTAATAATAGTTGACCGAGACCTTGTGAATGTCATAACACGAGGTTTTTCGAAGTTCAGGGTTCAACCTATTTCGGCGGCCTATGGGATAGTTCCGTGAAATCTGTTAAAAAGAATTTAACAAGATCGTTTAGTGAGTCTTCAATATGTTACGAAGAATTATATGCCATTCATATGCAAATTGAGACCTGTTTGAATTCTAGGCCAATAAACCGCTGTCTACTGATCCGTCTGACTTAAATGCATTAACTCCTGTTCATTTTTTAATCACTTTTTTCACTTTTTCTTCTTAAAACTTCTATAACATTATCAAAAATCAACAAATCAACATAATTTTTTTTTTTAATAAGACCTTAAATGTTTTCTTTTCATTTGATATCATTTTTTTGAAAATTTAACACATAACCTGCTCACTGGGGGGGTTTGAAAATGGCAACTTTTTTACAAAAACTAACTTTTTCAACTTAATTTTTGATAATGGTCCGGAAATACTGCGTCCTCAAACATATATCAAATTAAAGCTTATTTTATGTACTATACAATGAAAAAAAAAATTTGTCCCGACACTTCATCTTCTGCATGCAAACGGCTGTCTTAGTTAAAAAAACGCTATTTTTGTGTTAAAATTTTCGATTTTCGATTTTAAATTTTCTACTTAAAAATGCTATAACTTTTTAAAAAATGTGTATATCAGCACAAATTTTTTTTTTCTAAATACATTATAAGTACATCTTTTATTTGACATACTTTTTATTAAAATTGGAAAATTTCCCCTTATATGGGTTTGTTCCAAACTTGNCGCTGTCTACTGATCCGTCTGATTTAAATGCATTAACTCCTGTTCATTTTTTAATCACTTTTTTCACTTTTTCTTCTTAAAACTTCTATAACATTATCAAAAATCAACAAATCAACATAATTTTTTTTTTTAATAAGACCTTAAATGTTTTTATGCTTATTGCTTTTTTTATGTACTATAAAATAAAAAAAAAAAATTGTCCCGACACTGTTTCTTCTACATTTAAATGGCTGCCGTAGTTAAAAAAACACTATTTTTGTGTTAAAATTTTCGATTTTAAATTTTATTGGTAGTAAATTGCCGTCAATAAGACAAGTACTATCGGTTTTTTTTTTTAATATTCGTCATGTTAAACTGAGCATACTTGAAAGCTCTAAACTAACATTAAAAGAGGTCAGTATTTTTTGGCAAAAAGCTCGTATATTTATCAGTGCTGAACAGTATTGCATAAAAAAACTTCAAAAATATTACGATGAATGGAGAAATTTACAAAAACTGGAATACAGAAAATCTGACACTCAAGTAAAAAAAAATGAAGAATTTAGGTTTTGAACTAAATGATTTGTTCGACATTGCTCAAGTTGATGCCCTTAATTTAATGTCATTACAAGAAGATAAAGATTTTTTATTAATGCAAAGACAAAATGGACGTCCTGGTATTATGTTAGGAGTTGATATGAATATTGCACAAAAAGAAAAAAGAGCCAATGAAAGGTTAAAGATGTCCGAAAAAAGACGTAAAAGAAGTTATGACGAGATACAGTCATTGAGTAAGTTTAATGTTGTTTTAGAATTATTATTTAATAATTAAGTATGTATTTTAGATGCGCAAGTAGAAATGTGCTCATCATCAGAATCTGATGTTACTGAAGATGATTTTAACAAGCCTGGATCGTCTAAAATGTACGTTAAACAACCAACTAGAGGTAGTATTGATTTTATTACGTCAAAACTTGCAGCTGCACTCGATAAATGCAAAATTAGTGATAGAGATGCAGTTCATATATTAATTTCAACAGAAGAGGCATTAGGTGGGGACGTTGAAAAATTAATTATAAATCTTTAATTCGAAACTCACGCATACGATTCCGTAAAGAACGCGCTGACAAAATCCGTAATAATTATTTGGTAACTATTAAAGATTCCGTTGTCATCCATTGGGATAGTAAACTTTTACATTCATTAATATTCATGAAAGTCAGTGTATTGCCCTTATAAGATATTTCAAAATAAAATAAAATACAAAACTCAGGATTTTAACACAAAAATAGCATATTTTTGAATACGGTAGCCATTTGCGCATAGAAGATAGGTCGTCGGGAAAAATTTTTTTTTTTCAAATTATAGTACATGACATAAGCTTTAATTTGACATATGTTTAAAGGATGCAGTATTTCTGGAACATTTTTAAAAGTTCAGTTGAAAAAGTTAGTTTTGGTAAAAAAAGTAGTTATTTTAAATCCCCCTGTGAGCAGAATAAGTGCTAGATTTTCAAAAAAAATGTTATCAAATAGAAGGAAATTACCTAAGGTTTCAATATAAAAAAATATTATTTTGATTTGTTAATATTTGAAAAAGTCATAGCAGTTTTAAGTACAAAAAACATCCCGATAGAAGGGGATTTTTATCGCAAACATAACATTTTTTTTTTAATTTTAACAGCCATTTGCACATAGATGATATGGTGTCGGGTCACATTTTTTTTTTTCATTGAATATAAAATGTATAATTTAAGGATGTATGGAATCATCAGGATCGGTTGGCAAGACTACTAATTTATCAACAGGGCGCACAAGTGTACCCTGGTGGGTTTGAACGCGCACTACACGTACAATTTTATCGGGTCCTGCCCTTAATGCCGTTATTCTACCTAAGTGCCACATCAATGGGGGACACGAGTTATCTTTACTAATGACCATGGCGCCTACGAGACCATTTGGTTGATCAGTTAACCATTTAGCTCTTTGTTGTACAGTGAACAAGTATTCCGATGACCAACTATGCCAGAAAGCCTGATGACAGTAGTCCAATAATTTCCAGCGCTCAACTAAAGAACGTGGTGCGTCGAGTTCAGTACTCGGCGGAACAGCAAGTAACGATTGTCCTATAAGAAAGTGCCCTGGCGTGAGGCAATCAAGATCATGCGGATCAGTGGAATTGGGAACCAGAGACCGAGAATTTAGAACGCTCTCTATTCGATAATTGACGGTGGTGAATTCTTCATATGTAAACATATTACGCGTATTAATAATTGCTTTGATGAGCGAACGGCGGACTCCCATAATCCGGCCATGTGCGCACTCGAAGGCGCATTGAAATGCCATTCACACATGGGCGTCGCTGCCGCTATTTTAATTTGAGACGCTGCGCTATTAATAAGGTCACGTAGCTGTTTATCAGCCCCGATAAAATTTGATCCGCAATCTGAAAAAACTTGGGCTGGTAGGCCCCTACGAGCGACGAACCGATCGAAGGCGGCTAAAAAAGCTTCAGTAGACAATTCCGTCACGACTTCTAGATGTACCGGCTTTAACGGTGAAACAAACAAAAATAGCTAAATATACCTAATAAGTATGCGATTTTCTCAGCCTTATTTCGCGCATTTGAATGGCGTAATCGATACCGACGCGCCTAAATACCTGACATTCTGTAACACGCGTAGACGGTAAGTCAGCCATCCGGGGTTATGGATTTACAGCTGTATTACGTTGAGCATCGACTAATAACTTTATGTATGACTGCCCGTCCCCACTGAAAATCCAAAATCGCCGCGTAGCTAGCATAAGCATAACCCGTGGGCCTGCATGACAGCTATATTCATGATACCACCTAAATATAAGTAAGACCAAATGAGACCGTTTAGCTAAAAGTATCGGATGTTTTTGCTCGTAAGATAACGACGAATGGCACAAACGTGCCATAGGTGTAGAAGATGTACAGAGTCCAGCTACAAGTTCATTTTTTAACGCGGCAAAAAAACATTGTTACGAATCAATCACTATTGCTCGTAACGACGCGTCGATTTCCTCTTGAGTAATCGCGAGCGCAGGAGATGCATTGTGGCGGCGACATTTATGTGCAAAACGCTTCATAAACGATATTACTCGTAACATCCGATTATATGAGGAAAAACGAGTTGACCATTCGTTTGTAGGGTCCTTGGCGCGGACAGTTAATGAAATAATGCGGACTTCAGATGAATCGGATACATCCAATAACGAAGGTCGCGACGGCCACGTATCTGGCGCTTCTAAAATAAATGGAGGGCCATGCCAGTACAACGTATAATTACATAATTTAGAGGGCAATACTTCGCGCGATACGCAGTCGGCCGGGTTGACGGTTGTTTTTACATAAGACCATGAGCACTCAGGTATCAAACATTGCACCTGATGTACTCTATTTGACACATATGTCTTAAAAGTATCACGTGGTACACTTAGCCACGATAATATCACGAGTGAATCGGTCATTTGGGTTCATTTGTAACTCAATCGTTTTGCCGTTTCTTCGGCGATTTAAATCCACGTCTGTTATTTAAATATATACTCCTCACTGCACACACACGACATCCCAACCTAATCATTAATTGTTTTAAAACACATATGCAGTATATTTTGATGAATCAGATTGTGAATGCTGGTTAAATATTCATCAGGTGGACCTGGTATTACATTTATTTTTTACAAATACTGCTCATCTCTAAAACGGATCTGAGTGGTGTTCAAACGAATAATCTTACTCTTAGAGTAGTTTTTCATATTTAAATCATCTATTCATTTTTATTCGATCATTTTGCCACGTGAAAACTAGAAAATTTATTGTATTTCCATGTTTTTAGTGAAATTTATGTGTTAATTATTTTGCATTATAAAAACAATGAAAACACGAATGATTAGTACACACTTCATACCNTGAAAACACGAATGATTAGTTCACACTTCATACGTTGTTTATAAAAAATGATTTTATGGAACCACTATTTTATTATTATTCTATTTGTATGCAATCATATAATGATTTAATTACGTGACTGTGTTATATTCTATTTAAATATCATCAGAAATATTAACGTTCACGTTGTTGTCATTCGAAACTACCAAATTTTTTCTATAAAACACTTCTAAATGCATTTTTTATAACATAAGTAATTTTTATTAGAACAAACTAAATAAAATAAAATAAAAACTTTTTAAGCAATAATTAACAAATGAAAATGAAAAATATAATTTATATAAATTTAATATTTTGTCCAACGTTTGAATTCTCGATGCCATTGATAATTTTTTACTTGTCTTGTCAAGCTCAAATTACCGCTAAAAAAAATTCAATAAAGTTCATTATTCATAATCAATAACTATTGTCAAAAAAAAAAATTAATTCTAAGTTAAAACTATATTTTTATGAAATACCTTACACCCTAACAATTATAATTTTTTATTATTTTATGTATATATAATTTATTAAAACATACTTAAACTCTTTAACGACAGCATATTCATTAAACCGAACAGACTTTTTTTGATTAGAATCATAAAATCTGTTATTGTTTATATTATCTGATGAATTGATTTTACAGTCTGCAGTATTTTTTTTCAAAACTCCTCTCTACAAAAAATCAATTTAATACATAATGAGCAATACATATATAAAATAAAATAATTTATAATGAAATGAAAAAAAAAATGTTATCTAATTAAAAGTATTTTATTCGTTGAAAAAGCTTACTTTGTTGACTGTATTGTAATAAACAGCAGAAGGAATATATTGAACTTTAGATTTGGCATTTTTATAAAATAATTTTTTGGATTTACGGTTAAACAGAAGTGTTCCGCTCTCAGTGTATTTCATATCAGTTTTGCTATGATGAATGTCATTAGAAACATTATTTTCTTTGTAATTGCTTGCAGTTACATCATTTAAATTAGTTTCATGACATTCCGNTATCCTCAGTATTTTCTATTGTAGGTTCTTTACCTACATCATCTATTACACCTTTAGTTTCGACGTCATTTATGAATGTAGTTGCTATTAAAACAGGAAGACACACGGTTAGCCTTTTCTCGTCAGTATCAAATACACCAGTAGCATTATCTACTGAAGCGAAGCTCGGTATATTAATATTTAGTTTATAACATGCAGAACTTGTAGAAACTAACTTCAAAACATTTTTTAAAATTGTTAAGTCAATGTTTTTAGAATCTTCTAGTAATGGTAAATCAATTTCAATTATAATCTCATTCAAATTCAAAGTTGGCATCGAGTTAAGCAGTTCATCATCGTTTACATCAAGAATATTAGCTCCTGAACGATATTTGATTGTATACGACGGTGAAATAAATGAAGATGTTGCTTCGAGATCAGCCAAATCAAGTGTTTGTGTGGAACTATCTTGAAGATCAGAAATAAAAGAGCTAACGTTATTTAATGGTTCAATTTTAATCGGCTCAACCACACCGAATACACTCTTTTTAGAGTATTTAACGAAGTCTCTATCTAAAACAATATTATAACTATTCTCGATAGATTTTAGAGCTGCATCTTTGACAAAATCTTTAAATTCATTACTCAGGGCAGTTGAATGAACAAAGTCGGTGTGAAAAACTACGTCAATAATGCAATTTAGATTATTTTTCGAATCACTTGAATAACGTCTTGGAGAAATGCAATTTGGAATACACCAACCGTTTTTATTAATATCAGAGGAGCATGATGCTTTTCCAATTTCATTATTATAACAAATGTTTATAAAAACTCTTAAATTGGATTTTGCATTAATGTCGTTCACGCGAGTTTTTATGACAAATACTGGAATTGGTTGTACGAGTAATTGAGCACAGTCTTGATCCATTTCTTGATTTATGACGTCCCTTTCACAACCAAGTCCATTCTTCTTTTTGTTTGAAATATCACAAGTCTCACTATCATCGGGTTTTATTTGTTTTGATCGTTCTAAATTAATAGACATGAAAGAAAAAATGTTACCCATTGTAGCGACTTTATTATAAGAATTCACAATTTGTTACTAAAATGTTAAGCTTAGGAAGCGAAGTGACAAATTTTGAAATANCTAAAATGTTGAGCTTAGGAAGCGGAGTGACAAATTTTGAAATAAAAACATATACGTGAGTTGTTTAAAAGTTGATTTTGTTTCTACGGATATGTCAGAACAATTAACAGTTTTTTTTTAAGCTAACTATAAAATATATTTTTATTGCATAATTATTAACGTGTTACTAAGTATTAGTTTTGGAGAAATTTATTACAACGATTATAAGCTGAAATATTAAAAAGTTTCTAGAAATATCAGCGCTGTTCTTTTATTTTTATGATTTTAGCTAATGAGTCTAACTAAGTATAATTATTATTATTATTTTATTTATTTTGGATCTTAAAAATAAATAGATAAATGAATGATAATAATATTATTACGATATAAATTTTGTAACAATTAATGATTGTTCATAGATTTTTATAATGGTAAACAAGTAAATGTATTCGTATATTATCCTATAAAAATAAGTTTTTAAAAAAGAAATTATATTTAAGCTTTTTTTAAGTGACGGCCGGCTAGCAGTATATTTAAAAAAAAATTGCGAATTTTTTGACATGTGAGGTGTTAATTAGAAGTACCCAAATAAGCTGTATTCTTAATTGAATGAACTGTATAACTAATTTAGTGCATAGTTAATGAATGTTTATCAGTAGGCATACCTAATTTTGGCGGAAGATAAGTAATAGTAGTGGAAACCATTATAAAAAGTGAATTGATTGTATTCAGTTTGACGTATTAAATTATATTGTTAGTTTAATCAAAATTCTTAACTATGAATATAATATACTAGGTGTCTCAGTACTCACTAAAAATGATTAACATTTGATAAAATTATCATTTTGTTGACTTTTTTAAATAATTATAGTCTGTTTAGACTATGTTCAAGGCATCTTTTTTTTTTTATTAATAATAAAAAATATGCATTAAATGTGTTGAAAGGTGACAATAATTATTAAAACAAATTTTTTTTAACAAAATAATAAACATATAGAATTTTTATTTATCTAAATCCTAAGAAAATTCTTGACATTTAATAAATAATAACGAATTTTAAAAATAAGAAAAATTGATGTTAAATTATGTAAATTTACTTTGAATGACTCAATGCTACTCTTAATTATTTCAGGTAGCCAATCTATTTAATGATTGATAATGTCATTTGTAACCTTACCGATGATTTATAAAAAAAATTATATTGCACTTAAGTCATCCAGGATTTACATTCTATTTAACAGAATTTAAGACAAAATTTTACCAATATTATCATATTTTTTCTCTAAGTGCATACTACAATGACAACATGGATTAAAGTTTATATATATTAAAGAATAAAAATTAACTATAAGCTAGGCTATGGTATTATTTTTTATTTTTTCACGTTATTCTAATTGTCTCAATTTTTTAATAAGTAAATATTTTTTTTTAAATACTCAGTAATTTAGGTCTGTTAAATAAATAAGCGGAAATTTAATTAATTTAATTATTTTAAATAAGTTATTGATAAATATTTGTTTTGACAATTAAATTAAATAGATTTTAATTTGAGATAAAAATAAATAAAGTTGAGATTACTAATAAAATTATTTTTAATCATAAATTTTGGCCTAAATTCAAAAAAGTTCTATACATTCCGATGTCCGTCCGATTATAATTATTTACACTCCATCAGAGATTAAAAATTTTCTTGATGATTTATTTGAAAGCAATAACAGCTGTTTTCATATATACTATCTGGTAAAATTATCAAAAGGATATTAATAGATTTTTCTAGATTGTGAACGGGAAGAAAAAAAACTGACTTGCGTTGAAATACAGTCTAAATGTTTTGCAGTAAAAACGAACTAGATTTAATACTATTATACCAAGAGGGTGAGCACATTGAATATTTGAACGAGTGCGCTTGTGTCTACGAGTCAATGTTTCAGGGATTATCTGGGTTGTAATAATTAGATCAAATAACTTACTTCGGTACAGTACATTAAAAGACAGTTTGGTGACGAGTGCCTAAAGGAATTAAATAAATCTCTGTGTGTCACCCTTTATTATCAACCTATAATCCACTCAGAGTTCTAACCCTATCTATGTGCTTTTCAAATTCCAGATGGTTCATGTTTTCCTCGCTGCTAAGTACTTAAATGTAACGCTACTTATATCATAATAAAAACAAACGCTCGACACATATTACCACTGAAAATCTGGTTAAAGAATATTTCTTTCAAACTACGAAAATTACGAGATTTTATCATATAATTTACATTTAATACTGTAGATCATCAACATTTTAGCCCTTACGTACAAAAATTTAATACTTTAATTATAAACCCTAAATACCCTTTGTTGTTTTTTTAGCTGCCCAGTTGATTTTTAAAATAACCCACTATAAACATGAAACATAGAAGTATAAATTACAATAAAATAATACACTGCATTAGGAACAACAATAAAGTAACGGACACGTGTAAAAAGTTTTTAATGATTTAACTAAAGATAGCACACATTGTGCGCTGGATTGACAGGGTTAACGTAAAAAGTTATAGATTCCTGTTGTAACGAAACAATTTCCGTGTTCGATCTGATTAACTGAAAAATACATTTTGCGAAAAAAACGACAGAAAATTACACTTTTAACTAACACAAACAAATCAGCATTTTGTGTGTATATTGTAACGGAACGCGAAATTCGTCAAAATCGGTTGTGCGCACATTGTTGTCATAAATATAATGTCGAAAAGGAACGTATCTGTTGACGTACAAATCAGCCGTCGACATGGCCAAAGGTCACACGAGCCAAAACAGCACAAGTCGTAGGTGCCGTTTTCCATTTGTGACGTTTACGAGAGCTGCTGTTTAGGTACTCGTCGTTTTGGGTCGTTTCGGGCGCCCCAGTTTTTGCAACAGCACATCTCCTCATGCGGGACCGTCGAACCCAACCGTTAGGTCTCTGCAGAGTTTCTGGTGAACCGTAACGCGTCGCTCTCTATGGTCTATGAGACTACCGGCTATCTGCTCCTGAGCGCGTACGGGTCTTCTCCGCTATGAGTGTGTACACAATGCACGTCAAAAAATTTACCAGTTTGCCCTATTGTATCCGGTCGTCCGCAGAGTCATCCGACTGAGAGTTATCTTTATTGGCTACCCTCGTCCGATGTCAATCATCCGGTTTTTGTGAATACCTAATGTCATCGACCGAGAGACAACTGACGCGGTGCGATGGGTCGTGTGCGAAATAATCGAATATATTAACACATAACGTCATTTTGTGCCCCGAGAATTTATGTGAAAGCTCAATTCCAGTTAATAGATTTAGTGACACCGAATGACTTCAGCCGTTGTTAGTTTATGAAACATTGGCAACAGTAAAAAAGGTCCACCGAACGATGAAATTTTCCCGATCATCATGCAACTGATAATTTATTTTCTATTACGGATCAATAATATTTCTTTAAGTATAAAAGTGAAAAAAATGACAAAATTTACCGATTTTTAAATTTGTAATTTTTTTGGAGATTTCCCCTATTTGCGAGGAACGAGGGCAAATTTTTCAATTTTGAAGACTAATGCCTTCAACTAGATATGATTTGTGATCTTTTGACGTATTGTTGAAAGAAATCGGTCCAATGATAGCTAAGAAAATAAATGAGAACCACAAAAAAACAAAACGGTAGCACAGTGGGGTCGAGGCACAGTATAGACGTGGCATAGATGAGATAAGTATAGATGATATCTGACAGTGATTAAAATCACTATCATAAGAAACGCTTCGATGCAAATCTGTAGATAGTGTTTCATTTAGAGAAATTGGTGGATTATTCCAAAAGCAACATGAACTCTTATTTCTTTAATTATATCCTGATTAGTAGTTCTTTGATTTTAAAATATAATATATGAATAAATACTAATTATAGTTTTTAAATTTAGTATGAAATTGTGAGGCCAGCTATGATGTATGGTTAATAGTGTTGGGCGGTTGATAAGAAAGTAGAGCAGAGAATAAGTGTAGCAGAGATGAGAATGCTTAGTTGGATGAGTGGAGTGACTAGAGAAGATAGGATAAGGAACGAGCATATAAGAGGAAGTATAGGTGTTGCGTCAATCGTGGATAAGATGACAGAAAATAGACTTAGATTGTTTAGTCATG
>NW_026099575.1:10216403-10229423 GCF_025091365.1 Daktulosphaira vitifoliae | reverse complement strand
TAATTTAAGGATGTATGGAATCATCAGGATCGGTTGGCAAGACTACTAATTTATCAACAGGGCGCACAAGTGTACCCTGGTGGGTTTGAACGCGCACTACACGTACAATTTTATCGGGTCCTGCCCTTAATGCCGTTATTCTACCTAAGTGCCACATCAATGGGGGACACGAGTTATCTTTACTAATGACCATGGCGCCTACGAGACCATTTGGTTGATCAGTTAACCATTTAGCTCTTTGTTGTACAGTGGACAAGTATTCCGATGACCAACTATGCCAGAAAGCCTGATGACAGTTGTCCAGTAATTTCCTGCACTCAACTAAAGAACATGGTGCGTCGAGTTCAGTATGCGGCGGAACAGCAAGCAACGATTGTCCTATAAGAAAGTGCCCTGGTGTGAGGCAATCAAGATCATGCGGATCAGTGGAACTGGGGACAAGAGGCCGAGAATTTAGAACGCTCTCTATTCGGTAAATGACGGTGGTGAATTCTTTATATGTTAACATATGAGCACCCATTACGCGTATTAATAATTGCTTTGTTGAGCCAAAGGCGCATTCAAATGCCATTCACACATGTTAGTCACTGAACTTTAACAGTAAAAGGTATAACGCTGAGATTTTTAAAATATAGGACATTTTATTTTAGGTTTATAGTATTAAATATTATTTATATTAAAAAATATAATAAAATTTAATAATTTAAAATATTTTATTTTCAATTATCAAAGATAATTACAATATTATTATTAATCATTCGAAAATCATATTATGTTTTATTTTTTATTCAAATATAGATAAAAGTTTACTTTTTATAATGTTTATCTTCCATATAACTGTATCCGATTGTTTATGACAAAAAGAGTATCTGGATCATACTTAAAACCGTAAGTATTGTTAATTTCAATAAGTTTATTAATATTTGTTTTATATATTTCTTGAATGTGTTTAAGTTGTTCTTCTAATGGGATATTATTTTCACACCAACTAGCATAAAGAGGTTCTGCTGGATTTTCTATACAAAAGTAGTTAATCTTTTGAGTATGCCATTCAAAAGCACTTCGAATNATTATTTTCACACCAACTAGCATAAAGAGGTTGTGCTGGATTTTCTATACAAAAGTAGTTAATCTTTTGAGTATGCCATTCAAAAGCACTTCGAATTGCGAATATTGTTATTTCAAGAGATTTTTCAAAACTGTTTGATGTTGTAAGATCTTTTAGTGTTTCTAAATCACTCAAACAATTTAAAATAACATGAATTCTATTAAAAAGAGTGTCATATACATTTTGAATGGGTAATTGAACTATTGTAAAAAAATAGAATAATGAATTTTTCATCCTTCTAATTTCTTTGTAAAAGATTTGACAACTTTTAGCCAAACATTGTAGACATATATTTTTCAAATCATCATTGCATTTTTTTTGACAGAAATCCCAGAAATATAACGTTAATTCGATAGGAGCTTTTAGATCAATAGCATAGTGAATGCCCAATAACAAATGTAATTGCCATACTCTATCGTAAAAATTCTCTTTTTTAATAATATTAGGGACCGAATCAGATGGGAATATTGTACTTAATTCAAATTCTTGTCTTATACGATCAAAATTCTTACCCTTGTATGTAAATGTATTAACAGGCGTTGTAAATTGTGTCCAGCCTGGCTGTTGCACCAAAGTATTTAATACAGAAACGTATGTCATTGTTACTCTCAAATTAGTAGAACCATATATACAGAGTGAAGAAAATAAAATTAGTTGAAACATTTTAGAAAAGTGATTATTCTTGATCAATACGATTACAGAGAAAAAATGTCTTCTTTTTTAGACTAGTAAATGAGTACTCTTCCATTTGTTTAATATAAAAANATGAATATAGGTGGAGGTAGACTTTTTTTGTTAGTGATATTTTCTTCATTTTGTTCATTAGTGCTGTCCATGGGAACGTTTTCAGTCGCAGGAGAGATTGGTGTGTATCTGTTTTGAGAGATGAATATATCGTATCAAATTTTTTTGGTTGGGGTGAGACGCTATTAGGCGATCTGATGCGTTTATTTTTATCGACTGTTTGCCAGTCATTTTCGCTGTCCGAGAATTCAAAGAGCGATTTATCGGTAGACTGGGAAAATGTTGATTTAGATAAGACTAACGGTGAAATAGTTTTTTTTTTGTAGTATTCTTAGTTGAATGATTTGGTTAAGTTGTTGGGATAATTATAGTAGATAAGATGTTCGAGTAATTGACCTCGAACCGTCGGCAGCCGTACCGACAGCGGCGGCCGTTTGTTTTGTAGTAAGTTGTGAAACTGGTTTATTTTAGTGAGCGGTGTGTTGTGATAGGAAATAATTGCATAATACCTGATTTATGTAGTGCAGACTCGTCTGTACGCTATCGATAGCTATAAATGCCGTTCGCTCGGAAGTAACAAACGTATTCTTCAGTTGGGAGTCGAACACGAACTGGAAAAAATATTTAAAATAAAAACATCGTTTTGAAATTTTTGAATGCTTGTTGATTAACAAGCACTATACCTCTCGAAGGTTATAGTAAGAGCACAATTCAATTAATTGTATTTCAGTATTCAAGGAGCGCAATTTTAATAATTTTCTAGGGACACGACTTAAGTTGTGGTTCTGGAAAATTAATTAATACAATTCAATACATCATAATGATGTAATTTTTTGTCATGACAAGATGTTACCCAAGAAAATCGGGCAATAAAGCTACCAGCTTTTCCACATTGTGTTGATAAATCTATAGTTAAATAATTATATAATTATCGCTTGATATTAATAAACGATTGTAAATTTCATTCATGTTATTATACTAGATATACCTAGCCTTCATAAATTGTAGAATAAATAAATATATTTGTTGTTCTACGATCGTAGTTTCGACTCGTTTAAAAATATATATTTGATAACATGTTATCAAATATATAATTTCAGGTAGCTGCAGCTATTCGAAATTATCTTGTTGTAAAAGAAGACGACCACAGTTATATATATTGTTTGGCTTTTTAAACCGGGGTCTATTTAACCGCGATGACAACAAAATAAAGTTTGTGAGCATATGTCGGTTATTAAGCGTTGCCATTGTTTATTTATAGTTGATCTTCTATTTCTTTCTATCGTCCTATTTCGAATCTGCTAGTTTCGTATATATTTTTTGTCAAACGCATTGTGAACTGTTTTGTACAATTGTACATGGTTTTGGTAATTGTCTTTGAAACGCAAAACTTATATTTTTTGTATTAGTGAGTTTTATTATATATAGTATATTTATAATTATTAAATTGATTGTATAATTATTATTAATGATAAATTAAATTAGATTACTAGTTTATCAAAATCTGTATAAATATAATATAATTTAATTTATATTATGTCTATCTGAGTAAAGAGTAGTTGTTCTATAAGAAGAAAAATAAATAATAGTCTTGATAGTATTAATTTATGCCAAGTCAAATCGAGTTATAATTCCACCAATTATCATGATTTAACTCAGCCTGCTCCTAGCTCTGGTGTATCAACAAATTTAATGGTTTCTTAGTTACTACACCCATTTCATTTGATAAAACTGACATTTTAAAATCTAAAGAACATATTAATACTATCCAAAAACTTGAAAATTCATTTAATGATGAACTAGCTCATTGAGCAGTTCATTATAACATACCTTTAAATGCTGTTAATGGTTTACTTTTGGTGCTAAAAAGTCATAAATGCTTTTCCTCATTGTCCAAAGATAGTATAACCTTGTTAGGGACATCTGGTAATCCATATTTGAATAAGAATTGTAAAGCCTGGGATATATCACCATTTATTTTGCCAAAGGTATAAAATTAAATTATGATGATAGTTTAGTTAATAACAGTATTTTAAAATTAGTTGTAGATATTGATGGTTTACCCTTGGCACATTTTAGCAAAAGTCAATTCTGGCCCATATTAGCTTATATTAGAAATCATAATGTAAAAAAAGTGTTTCCTATTGGCTTGTATCATGGAAATACTAAGCCTAAAGTAAGTGATTATTTTTTGATAGATTTTGATAATGAAGCTGTGCATTTAACCAATAATGGATTAAACATCAATAATAAACATTTTATTATTAAATTTGATATCTTTTGCTTAGATGCACCTGCTAAAAGTTTTATTTTAAAAATTAAAAGCCATAGTGGTTTTAATTTGTGTACTCATCTAATTGAAGGTGATTATTTAAACAATCGTGTGTGTTTTCCATATAGTACCACCAAATCAACACTAAGAAATAATTATGAATATCGAAATGTAGTACACGAAGAATTTCATACATCTTCTACATCCATTTTAGCTGAAATCTCCAACATTGAAATAACTCGATTCTTTATATTGGATTATATGCATCTTACTAATTTAGGAGTAATGTGTAAATTGATTTTATTTTGGGTTTTGAAAGGCCCATCAACTGTACGATTACCAGCAAGAAATATTAATGAAATTCTTTCACGATTGTTGCATGTTAAAAAATAAGTACCTGTAGAGTTTCCTAGAAAGCCTTGAGAAATTTAAGGTATTTTACAGTGGAAAGCTACTGAACTACGTTTTTTTTTAATTTATGCTGGACCTTTTGTCTTAAAAAATATAATTTCAATGGATTGCTATTTTAATTTTGTCACTTAATGTTGCCATGATAATTTTGCTAAGTCCAAATAAAAAAAAAACTACACAGAATATGCTCAAGAACTCTTGAACTATTTTGTTAAATCATTTGATAAAATTTATGGTAACTTCAATGTGTCTCATAATGTTCATGGACTTTTACATTTGATTGATGATTATAACAATTAATGAATACAGTTGTTATCCATTTGAAAATTTTATGAAAGAATTTAAGTCAGTACTCAGAAAATGTGAAAAACCATTGCAGCAATTTATCCGTAGATATGAGGAGCAATGCAATAATGTAAAGAAAAATTTAGGTAGTCCTATTCAGGTGATAAATTTTATAAAAAAAAATTATTAAATGTTTAAATTTTGCGTGTCAAAAGGTTAGTAATAAATTAATCTCTGTCATGTCGGTAAATATTTTATTGATATAAGTCCAGCTTACTCTGAACCTCTTTTGTGTACTCTACTGGATATTTATAAAATAAATAATATTTCTGAAAATTATATCGTAGTTGAGGAAAATATAATAAAATGTAAAATGATGGTAATTACTGTAGCTGACAAAACAATTGCTATTCCAGTAATTCATACAATCATGTAATGATGTATAATGTACAACACAATGGATTTTTATATATTGTGAATAAATTATTTAAATTAATTTATTATATTTATTTTGTTTTTTCAGGTAGAATAATTTTTTATTTACTACACATTTATTTATATTAATATATATAATTGTGTATTATTTATATTATGTAAATTAAAGCAATCAAAAATATTTTTCTAAGTATATAATGATTATTTTATACATAAAATAATCATTATATTATAAGATTTTATAATCGGATGATGATTGATAATCAGTTAGTGTATATAATTTATCATGTGTTATAAAGTTCATCTTAAAAATTATAGTTAGCTAAATAATGTGGCAACACTGTCGAAGCAGTTCCAAGTACTTGGCTCAACAAAGTTACAAATGAATGTCCTTGGCCTAATAAAACAATTAATTCTACAAAAGCAATACAAAATCGTACACTACCTAATAGTTCAGATTTTTACTATTTAAAGGCTAGACAAATTGGTTCTGCTACTTATGGTATAACAAAATTTCAAAGTTAAAAGGATCGTTTACTTAATTTTTCCTGTCTTCATATCTTTTTTTAATATAATAATATTTTACAGACTCTTATGAATAAGCAAAAAGCAAAGAAAAAATAGCACAAGAATCTTCAGATTTATCAGAAATTGAAAATATGAAAGAAACGAGAAAAAACAGAGCTAGAAAAGAATTTTCTCCTTTTCCTAAAAAGGCTCAAGATAAACCAAAAATAAAATCTCACCTTCAACTTCCTAAATCGTTTAGTAAATTCAATTTAATATTATAAATTGTTAAAACAAAAATATTGAACACATGTTTATTTATCATTTTAACAGAGAACATGGTTGTTGCTGAAAATTCAAGTAATCATATAGAATATGATCATGTTTCTGATGATGACAGTATAAAAGACCCAGATTCTAAATTTAGTTGTAACATAATAAATTCTTATTACTACCTGTTATATTATATTTATTTATTTTTATTTAGACCTTAGTCCTTGGAATCTATAAATTTTCCTATAGAAACAGAGCTCGTTACAGACACGTTGAATTATAATTCAGTAGATCCTAATAAATATACATCATCAAAGAAAAATTTCCAACCATCTAGACAGAAGAAAGTAAAAGTACCATCTGATAATGAAGGTAAAAATTATTTTAATAAATCTTGTCTTGCTACTATAAAATAAGGTTTTGTGTTGAATCTTTTTAAAAAATTGAAAAATGTATTGCAGGGTCATTTTCTGTGGCCAATACAGATTATTCTCTTCTCATGCTGAGCTCTAACAGAAGTGGTTGTTCTAAGGGATTATCTATCGCTGGTAAATATTAATTCTTAAAGTTAATCTATAGTTAATAACTATAATTATGAAACTAGTTAATTAAATTTGGAAAAAAATATATTATCAAATTATATAATTTTACTGCTGTAGTATATATATATATATATATATGTTATAATGTAATTATTATAATAATATTGATACATAAAATATGTAATGAAAATAACATTACATATTATTATTTTAGGAGAAATCTGCTGAATTAAATTTTAATGATCTGTATATATAATAAAATATAATATATATATAATAATAAATGATAAAATTTTAGATTTTCAGAAACATGTTGTTGCAGCTTTGACACATATTAAGTTTGATGTTAATTTATTGACTTCTACCCAACAAATTATTAGTGCTAATATTGAAGCTATTATGGCACATACAAATTATAGTAGAAATGATCTTCCAATCAACCTAAATTATAATGATGTTGATGTCAATGACATATTTCCAATCAATACTCAGGAAGATCTTGAAACATTTGAATTTAAGCTAAAGATAAATGAAAATTACTTCAAAAGCATGCTTGGAGTAAAATAACTTATTTTGCTTAACGTATTATGGATACATAAATTAATGCCTTTAAAATGACAAGATTTTATAACAAAACTAGTAGTTCCATTTTATATTAATTGATGTATAATAGTTAATATTATTATTACACAACGAAATTAACAAACTGTTATTTATAATAGTGTTAAAAAAAATTTTCATGAATTTACTAAAGCAATATTTAGTTATTGTAAAATACAGGACAATTCTGATATTTAATGAACCAAAAAGCAGATTTATTCCATATTATGATATTTATTGGTTTCTTTTATTTATCAATTATTATTAATTAAATATTTATTAATTTATAATTCATCAAGCATCTTATAATGTATAGCTTTTTTTAAAAAATCCTATCATTAATCAAAGTTTTGAGAGGGTACAAAATTACCATAACAAATGTTATCTTTTCAGTGTTTGATAATTTTCCAAAAAACCAGACTTTTATAAACCTACTTCTTTAAATAAAATTATAGCTAATACAATGTACTTTTAGATGAAAAAAAACTACAAAATCTTGATTTCTAGGTGCTGCTGTCCTATTGAGCATTAAAACAAAAAATGGTTTCATGAAAGTTAGTTTAATCACTGTTAGATATCAATCAATATATTTTATTTATAAAATGAGAGATTATTATAAAAATCTAAAAATGCCTCAACTCAATTTTGCAAAATCCCAATTATGCCTTTTTTTTTTTTTTAATTAAATATATCATATATTAACAAAAATAAAATTTTTGTTTTTCTAGATAAAAAAATTATTGTTGCTCACAACTGCCAAAATCTTGGAAAATCAGTGAGCCGTATTATGACAAAAATGTTTCATGATTCAGTATTAGTTCATTTCTCAACTTATAATTATAGCGTATAGATGCTGATATTTTGAAATGGTAAATTCGTTTGACATTGATATAACAATACATTATATTTGACTACTTATGCTAGTGGACGTATATTCGGTATTCACCCTATGTCTGGCAATTAGACAAATAATTGGAACCAGGCTTAACATATAATTTTTTAAAATAAAATATGTATTTTGGTAAACAAATAAAATGAAGTCTAAAAAGGCATTTAAAAGCGCGCGTACTCATTTTTTAAAAATACGGTCATTAATCGCTCTATATAAAACACCCCCATATTTAAATTGAACCATGTTTACCACGACTAAAAATATTTGAAGAAGAACAAAAGAAAATTGATGTCCTAGTATTAACTCTAAAGTAATTTCAGAGATAAGATGGGCAAGTCAGAAACGTGCAGTGGACTTGGTGTACATAAACTTGCCAGAAATTGTTAACTCATTACAGCGAATTGCTGATAGAGAACTTCTCAATACAAAATTAAATATTATTTCAGAATAACAAGAATTGCTTTTTCAAATGGTGAATTTTAAATTTAGTTTTATGGAAAAATATACTTGGAAAATCAAATATTTTATCAAATTAGTTACAAAATTCTAAAATTGATATAATAACTGCACATGATATGGTTTCAACATGTTTTTTTAGATATTTCATCTTTCAGAAATGAGGAACATATTTTAAAAATAAAATGTAGTGCAAATGAATCGTGTGAACAGTTTGGAGACAAAAATGACTTTGAGCAAGAACGTATCAAATTTGGATATATTGAGTATTGAGATCATTATAGAACAAAAAATTAACTTTAATAATGTAATAAATACATTTACTTTACTACTGGAAAAGCGCAGAAAAATTATGTAGAGTTCTATGCTTTTACAATATTTATTTTCTTTTTCTTTTATTTTTGTATATTATGATAAAAATAAAACTTAATTCAGGTGTAAATTATTTTTGTATTGGATTAGAATTTAAAATAATATCCTATTGCGGAAATGAAAGCAGTCATTGAAAACTAAAATTAAATGAATTTACTGTAACTATAAATTTTAAAACTAAAATGTTTGAAAATCTACTTAAAATTAATTAAATATTTCTAGTAATTTTTTTAATTGAATATCAATTTGAATGTAACAAATAAAAGTAACATTGCTATTTTATACCTAACCTAAAGTTAATTTTAAATTTGATTTAATAATTATTAGTTATAACTAATGTCATTTAGTTATATTGGGTGTTAGTATAAAAGTGTGATATAAATGAGGTAATTTACGAGCGCAGTGAACAACTAAGTAATACATAGTTAGTTAAAGCTTCTACACAGTGGCAGGGGCGTTTCTAGCCTTCCCAATATAGTTAGGTGTTAGTTTGAAAAACTACCGACTATAAGATAGTTTACCAGTGTTCACTAACATTTTTTGCAAAAAATAAAAAGGTCATTTGGGATAGAAAATTTGCCGACTGACTAATATGTTCTCGTCAAAATATTTTCTTAAATTTATCAATAACTTAAAATTTAGAATTAAGTGATTTTGTGTACAAAATTTTGATATTGAATCAAATTTTGTAAGGATTTTAGTGATACATAAGGAGCTGAACATAAAGTTATGGAATTTGTATCAATTTTTGATAATCTGATAAATTTAGAATAGAAATATGATAATGATATGATTAAAAGTATTTCTTTGCCTATACATAGAATATATGCAAGTTTTTTTTTAATTTAATTGCAACCTCAAATATTGAAACATTTGTTAATAGCCTAAATTATTCAAGTTTTAAAATCTAATATAAATCAACTCATTTAAATTCACAAAATATTTTAGTTTAGCGATTTTTGAACTTATCACAAAAGATATAAAATTAAAAATTGGGTATTAAAAAAATGACCGAACAACTTTTATTAATTAGATGACTCCTATTTAAATTTTCTTCAAAATTAACCTATGAAATTAAATATGAGAATTATAGAAATATGATCTACCAATAAATGAAATAAAATCTTATATATAAATGTGTAAGTAATATTTTTATTATTGATTTCATCAAAGAGTTGAGTTGGGTTACCTATAAAGTTTTTTTGTGAATAATGTTAATAATAAACTACTAAATATAATAATAAGATATTAGTTTTGTTTATCTTGAATAAATAAACAAAACTGAAATATTATATTGAATATAATATATTAGTTGAATTTCATCATCAGTCTCATCATAATTACTGTCGTTATCACCATTTACACGTTATGAATCTGTGATTGGGTCTCATCCCAATCACAGATCCTAAAGCTGTAATCATGAGTATTATTATGTTTATAAGTTTAAGTATGCATTTAATCAGATTATAATTACAATATTTTAAAGAAATTATATAAGTTAAAAACAAACAAAATATAAAAATCATCTAAATTTTTACGATTACTTCAAAAATGGTAATTGTAAATAAAAAACTTATAAAACTCTGAATTTATTTAAAGATTTATATCAATACTATTTGAAAGTATGTAACTTAAAATGTTTGTAAATAAATTGTTTAATACCCATTGTTAATTTTCGTGATATGAAACGGCGTGTCAGCTATGCAATTTAGCTACATGAATGTATTAATTTCGATAATTTGTCAATTATTTCTTATAAACTGTAAAAATTTTTTAGACTCGATGCCTAAATACTAGAAGACTTTTAAAGAAAACTGGCACAATGATATTTTACATACACTAGATCATAATTAATACTAAACCATTTTAGTCAGAATTAATGGATTTTGTAATCCTAAAATAACTATCAAATCTTGACATTTTTCTTTCTTTGAGCAAGGAAGACTATGAACTTATTATTAACATTTCTACAAATTCAGTTCAATACAAGATGTTAATGAAAAGTACAATTTGTCTGTCACAGTAGGACAACAAAAACTATTGTTCTTTTTTAACTTTGATCCAAACTTGTAAATAATTTCAATATAGTTAAAACTTTAGTATAGTATAAAAAATTGATTTTTTTTATAATGGTAAAATCAAATGTAATAATTTTTCTTAATATACAATAAAATTTATCAGTTCTAATATGACAAAATTTCATACTTAAGTAGCAAAGTTAAAAAGTCAAAATGCAGCTAATGATGGAAATAATTAAATTTTAATAAAATTCAAAACTAAAACCCAACCAGAGTATTAAAAAATAAATGTTTTTAATAATTTGTATAATAACTACTATACTATTTAATTGTTTACTATTCCTACATTTATTATGAGTTAATTAAAAAATTAATAGTTTTAACTTCGATATTTACTATAATGTGTATAATTTATTTTTTTTGTCTGTTACCATTCAATCTCAGCTCTCGCTGGACTGATTTTGATTAATAATATATCATATAACTAACAATTATTTTCAATTTTCAAATATTAAGTGGCTTATAATAAAAGAATTCAACGAATTAACTCGCTATGACAATCATGACTTTATCATATATAAACGTTGTCTATGTTGATATTGGGATCACTTTGTGTTTGCTCGTCAAATAAGCTATCATTTCGTGTAAGTATTCAGAGTTATTTAACTAATTACTAATATGGCAAGCGAAAATAATACGGATAGTCATATTTATGAAACAAATATGAATGTTGTGAAACGCAGAGTTGAAGAATTCTGGAATCGTCGTTTCTTGAGTTCCAATTTAGTCGTTGATAGTCCAGAAGAACCCCAAACATCAAGACAGTCTACAGGTGAAATTAATAACTGTAGACACTATTAAGATTAATTAAACTAATTATCAAGTAACGAGAAAAAGATTAGATATAAAATATAACAAGAAATTAAAAAAGATTATTCTCTTTTTGATAAATAATTATTATTTTTTTATTGTAGTTAAAAAAATTTTAATATTATTCACTATTTCAGTAAATTATAAACATTAGAGTAGATGTAATATCAACGTCAATGCATTTTTTCACCGTAAACATTTTCAAAATTAACTATTTAATTAATAACTTTTAAAATAATATTCTCTTAACAGCAAATTCTAGTGGAAATATAAACACTGAAACAAATTCGGTTAAACCAAAAAAACGTACATATCGAAAACAAATTGAAAGTGATGAAATTATTGCAGAAAAAGTGGTAATTAAAATTGTAAAGATATATCAACCCTCACAATATAACAGCAATAGTTTAATATTTGATATTATTTAGAACGACTGTATAAATGTATTATTTTGTCGAGATATTAGTAAAAAATATTAACTAATTTCAATTTTAATATCTTAATCTTGTTGATTTCCAATAAGATTTTTAAAGAAAAGAGACATATTATGGAAGATAATAATAAAATATTAATTATATTTCATTTATTCATTTTAATTTGCCATTGGTTACGCCTAGAAATTGATACAGCGAGGAGATATTGCAACACTTATTAAGAATGAAAAAACTGGAAAATATAAAGAGAAACTATCAGTTTCAGCAAAAAATAGTTATATACCAATTCCAAAAGGCAATGCGCCATCAATACCAGCATATTTATTAGGAAAAGTAAATTTTATTCTGTATTTGTTTATATTTAATAGAATATATATATGTAGCCTAAACATTTCTTTTGACTTAACGTAGATTTTTTATATAAATTAACTAAAATTTATCCTATAATTTAATATGTTATTATGTTGTGTTAAGAGTTTTCATAAGAATCACTTGCATCGCAATAAATGCGAAGAAAAAAAGCAACCCATTGAAGTATCATCGAATGATACTAATCGCCCTAACATAGAAAGTAACTCATCTGAAAAACATGAAGAAGTCACTAAAAGTACATAAAAAAATTTAATCTACATTTTGATTATTGACTCAATTATCTTATACTTTTAAACTTAAATCATTTTAGAGTTGGAAGTTAATATTGAACATTTGGCTTCAAGAACATCGAATGACGTTACTTCACCAGCTATGTCCATCGTTGACACAAATAATAAGCTGGAAGAAAAAAAGCAACCCATTGAATTA
>NW_026099575.1:10202206-10215662 GCF_025091365.1 Daktulosphaira vitifoliae | reverse complement strand
ATTAGTTTATTGTAACAATTAAGCACTATTTTTATACATTAATTTTTTAGAGTCTAAAGTTAGTTCTGAAGTTTCGCCTTCAAATATGAATGACGTTTTGCCTGCCGTGTCCGTTGTCGAAATTGATGAAATACCAAAGAAAGAATTAGGTAAAGTAAAATTATTTTATTTTATTTATTTCATTAATATTTATTTCACATAGAAACATCCATAACACATATTTTGTTTAACTATGTTTAATATTATATTTCAAAAACTAGGAATAATTTTACTCATATTAAAGCATTTAGCTAGCTTAAGTAATTTATGAGAAGTTTTTAACTCTTGTAGAAGTGACGCATGACCCGAACACAAATGAACTAGATCAGTATAACGCGCCTTCGTTTAAGTCCCCTAAATCTTGGTACACTTCGGACACAATTAATGATTATCTCAAATTGATAGTGAAAAGGTCCAATGGCGAAGTTCATGCTGTCGTTACCGACTTTATACCAGCATATCTTCGAGGAGGTTATCCAGCTGTCAGAAGATGGATAAAAAAAGATATCCATACATTAAAGTTTCTTTTTGTGCCAATGAATGTACTTGGCGGACATTGGATATTGACTGTGGTAAACGTACCCGAAAGAACTGTGACATCATATGACAGTCTTAAGTGTTATGATGGTCCTTATCCTATGGTACTGAAGGAGTATCTAACTGACTGGGAGATGGATAAAAAAGGAGCAGCTTCTTTGTGGACATTAAAAATCGGTGAGACGACTCGTCAAACTAATGGATATGATTGTGGTCCATTTACGGTTGAGTTAGCCGAAAAAATGGCTCGAGGAGACACAATTCCTATAAATGCGAGTCTTATGCCTTCTGTAAGATTAAGACACAGAGAAGAAATTATAGCCGGCCAACTATTTCAATAATTTCTAATGAAAGATATTGCTTAAATGGCTTATATAAAGTTCCTAATTTGTACATTGAATTGATATTTTTGTTAACACGCTTTTATACTTCCTAACATTTTCTTACGTTTTATAAGCTTATTGTTATTATTATTTTTTGTGATTTTTCTTTGTTGCATTACTTTATTAAATAAATGTATTTATTAATATAAAGTTATCTTAAATAAAATAATTTTATGTTCAAATGCTACGTTGATTGAATTCAAAAACTGCGTAATTAATAATAATGGAAAAAATAATTTTTAATGTTAATGAATTTATATACTTTCTTAATAACTTCTATCGACAAGTTAAAGTAGTACTAAATAGGTGGACCTAAATTTATTTATGTATTTTTCTAACATATTAAAACTCATTAGTTAAAAAATAAATAAAATCGTCTTCAAAATTCTTTTATTACACATCGGTACTATTCAATAAAAAAAATTATTTTTATTTTACACTAAAAATAAACGTCAAAAACTCCGTTTTCGTTCAATTAGAATGTTCGAACTAGCGATGTAGAGTAAAAAAATTTTGGCGAACAAAATAAAATTACGATTCCCTCTCCTAAAAACAAAATTTTTTTCTGGTTGCGACACTGATTCCATTCATAGTAAATCAGTGTCCAGTCACAGTTGGAAACTTTTAAGGCTATCATTATAGTTAGTGTAGGGTGTGTTTTAATGATTTCATTTTTAACAGGTTTGGCGAACAGCATTAAAAATTCTGAAGCGATGCCCAGGATCTGGACGCACAAGAACCGGCTTGTAATAATATATTATTACTTATAATAATATATGAATTATATTAATATAATAATGAATATTGAAGATGAAATGATTACTATTGATAAATATATTGATGCCAATGATAAATTTCCCTACGATTCCAATGAATATTAAGATACTATTTATGTCCCATATAGCAGCCCTGCTCTAAATATTAATAACATTGCAAACAATGTTATTAATGATAATTCCAATACTAATCCCTATGAAAATATTTTTAATACTATTGATATAGAAAACATTACAAAGAAATGCCATAAGATAAATGGGCTTATATAAAATTTAAATGAAATAAATACTAATTACGTACGTACAAAAACTATGATAATCATCCCCAATGATATAACTAGATAGATTAATAAAAAATAAAATATAAAAATCATGAGATAATTATTTATAATAACACGAATATTGATAAATTATTTAACACAATATAAAAATCCAAGTGATCGAGGTGTTGACTAATAGCAAAAGGAATACTATCTTTACCAAAATATAATTAAAACTTCATAAAAATAAAGAGTATCTAATAAAACAAAAAATTTTAATTGACTTTATAATCAAAAATATTTAGCACCTTACTCAAAAATTCCATATTATAAAAAGAATAAACTAAGTTATCCAAGTATCATCAATTAAATATACTATGCATGTACAATCAAATAAAAAAAATATATCTGCTAATAACGATTTTATTTTGAATTAAATTATCATTATACAACTATTAATATTACTTATAAATAAACTAAATTTTTATTTATCAATTTTATCATTATTATTTAATCATCAAATTTTACTTTTATTCTTACTAATTACTAAACTTTTATTTTACTTATATTATTATAAACTTATATTCAATTTTTCATTTATATAAACAATTTTATTACTTTTTAATCACTTTACATATTCATATTTATATTTTATATAACTTATAACTTTTATTACAACTATTTATAAAAAGCACCAAACCTATTTAAAATTATGTACCTTACAATTAAGACAATTTGAACAATTATTTTTAGTATTCTTGATGTATGTCATACGAGGGCGTATGACAAAATAGAAAGGGGTGCATTTGTAATATTATATTATAACTTATAACATTAAAATATTATATTATGTTATCTTTTGTACATGTATGTCATATATTATGAATTTACAAGATCACCAAAACAGGGTTCCCTTATATAAAACTTAAAATAATCAATAATTAAGTCAATTAAATCTGATTATCGTACAGATTAAAAGTAACGCCTATGTGTGAGTTCTCAATTAGGTCCAGCCAATCATATTTAACTATTAATTAAGCATCCATAGTTTCTAAGATCATACTAGGGATCGCTACACGACCCTCGTCTAATATAAAAACCCATTTTTTCCTATTAAAATCAGTTTTTTCGGCGATTTTAAGATACACAAAATCTGCGACACTACTCAAGATTCTTACTCTCTGGGACTTAGTCGATTTTTTTAATTTATTTGGACTTAGAATATTTTTCTTTAAAACTAAATGACACTTAGAGATTTTAAAGTGAATTTTGTTTTGGTGAATCTTTTATTTTAATTTAAATTGTTCTTTTGTAACGTGACAAAAGTATCTTGTTATTTTTTTGTCTATTTGTATATATATATATATTTGTTTTGAGCCGAATGCGGACTGCGACGGCGTTTGTCAGTAATATTATCATGATAAGGTGTTGTGATTTGTTTATGCGCGTGCGAGATAGTCAGCTGTGTACTACTTCAGACCGGTTAATGGACGGCATTTGTGTGTACATTCACCCCTCTCCTTTCCTATCTTGAACGTCATTTGCACTGCTCACCGCATACATTGTCGCCTTATTTAAATTGTTCTTAGTAATTTCCGGCACTGGGTATTAGGTTTTTTTTTGACCCCTACTCCAAAGGCTAGCCGTGTTGTCGCCAACGGACCGCCGGGTCAAACGTCGGACGGGTTGTCGGGGAATAGCCATAGTCGGAACTGGTCGCACTATTTCCCGTCCGTAGCGGTCGTAATTTTTGTTGTGTGCGCTACAATTTTTTTTTTTTTTATATATATACATTTTTTTTATACGTGAGTGTCCGCCGTTTATTATGTAGTTTTTTTTATTGGCGTCGGCTGAACCTACCTCCAGTTTCTTTAGCCCTTCGGGGCTGGTAATGTATAGTTTAGTAGTTAATGTTTTGAGCCAGTTTTTTTATTAGTGCGCCGTGCCATAAGCACGTGTGGAGAATTTTTTTTATATTTTTTTATATAGTTTTTTTTTGTAGGTGCCCCCATTTTTTTATTTAAGTCCCTCAACATGGCAGGCGTGTTCCAATACCACCTGTCATGTTATATATATTTTTTTATAGGTTATATGTTATATTTTATTGGGTGATGTATATATTATTGGTACAATGTGGTGACGTAGTGCATTTTATTCCGGGGTGTCCCAACGTCTTGCAAGCTAAGCCTAACTGCCAGAAACCAGTCGCTTACTTGGGACGTATACCCGCCGTGCTTAGCGGCAATGCTGCGATTAATAGCCGGCGGGTACCCGAAGACGTTCATCGTATTCTCAAATAATAAAAGTGTAGGTGTAACTATTTTTTTTATTANAAAAAAGTTAATTTTTTTTAATAATCCTACTGTGGTCCGACAATATACTGTCTCGCCCAGTAGGTTGGCGACCCTTTACTTATAACTTCGTAAAACGCCATGAAAGTTACAAATTTTTCGTTGCGGCCAATTAATTTGATTTTTATATATTTGTAACCTTTCACATTAAATAATAATGTTTTATTTTACCATGGAAATAAATGTCAATTAATATTTTAAAACAAAACATTTTTTTTTATATATGTAATAAATCGAATCAACTCTAATTTTCTCATTTAATGATAAATATTTATTGTATGACTAAGTGTATTGCAACTCTATACTTATTGAATAGCTAATCTTTTGTGGTTTAATGTCTTTGTTCTAACGAACATCGCGCCGGCAGAGAGAGTAAAGGTTGCCATTAAAGATTTTTAAAGTTAGGTGTATTAGGTTAGAATATATTTGTAAGCTTATGTGTATTGGGTAGCTAATCTTCNCCTATGTGTATTTGGTAGCGAATCTTTTGTGTTTTAATGTCTTTGTTCTAAGGAACGTCGCGCCGGCAGACAGCACAGAGAAACTTACAAATACATGTTTTAGTGTTTAATTTTTGTCTTGGTGATTATTGTGCCGCATCCTTTCAAGGTGCTTTATTTTAGCACCGGGACACATTGGCCCACCACAATTCCGCCTTGACAAATATTTTACATAGATATAAATATTTCTGAATCTTGTTGTTTTGCCCAGGCCAGAGGAAAATTTAAGAAATATTGGTGTCGATCTTTCAATAAAATATAATCTCATAAATAATATACTCATTCTACAAAATCAACTAAAGATACATTATTTGATTATAATTATAAAAAAATATAGAGTGTATAGAATCTCCTGCATATAATAATACAGTCATAGATTTTGTGTAACAGTTTCGCATTATTTATAATTAAACGCTTTATTCTCAAACGGTCATATTTACTGTCGAACTCGAAATGTACAACGTGAGAAACATAATGTGAACTCATAATCAACATTGGATTGTCTAAAATAAGCATTACATTACGTGGGATACGAGGCAAGTACAAATTTAAATTTCCGCTTTCAAATTATAAATATTCTATTGCGTAATAAACCATTAAGATAGGTAATAAAGTTTTGTAGGATCATTGACTTCATTTATTCAATATTGTTCAACCCCGAGATCAGTTTATTATTTTTGTCACAACGTTTGTGTACATTTTTATTTATTTGATCATTACCCTCATGTATTTACACTCCGTTTATTCACCCCTCTGAATTCTTCTTTATTCGTATCATTATATCCTTTACACCCTTACATATCTTGCCACATTTAAACATGTGTTACTCCGCCATTTATTATATTATTTAATAATTTTTATTATTATTCGGCCATACATACGCTATATTATATCTTTAGTCTGACTAAGAATCAACCCTCAGATTTTCTTTTGGTACAATATAAGCATTCACACCTTCAATAGTCAAATCCACATCACCACCATTTTTGTCCTCCATTATTCATTTCCCTCAAACCTATATCATACCATTCGTTCCCAATAGCTACCGCCTATTCCATCACCTTCATCTCATCTTATAATTCTAAATTCAATTATTTTTTTCTTTTTCTTTTATTTTTGGTTTATTACAGGCTTTATCAGCAAAAACATTAGGTCGACGCTAATGTTTTCGCTGCACAAGTGCAAAATGCATGTAATTATAATTTTTATGTAAATCATATGGTAAAAAAACTGTTTAAGAATTATAATGACGCGCAAAAATTATTTAAAATAAAATATAAATTTTAGAGGAACAAATTTAATAAATATATTCATGTGTGCAGAAATTTGCAGAAAGACTTATATCGTTTATGATTTTTTTTTTCAAAGTCATCGTTTAAAGGCAAATTAAATAGTAGTAGAAATTAATTAGAAACAAAGTTTAGAAAACACTTTTCGATCAACAGGTTTAGTTTATCTGTAGCGGATAATTGAAGAAAACATCCCGATTTAATTTTGATCGTCAAAAATCCAGCTGGCTATAAAAACGTAAACTCTGCTGCCCCGTAGGAACGTATGAAAACGTCTGCGGTACAACCGACTTACGTTTTAGAAGCTTATTGTAATTATTATTTTATGTTATTTTTCTTTGTTACATTACTTTATTAAATAAATGTATATTACATGTATAAATGTATTAAATAATTTTATATTAAAATAGCTATGTTGTGTGAATACAAAAACTATATAATAAACATTTATAGGAAAAAGTTGGTCAATTAAAAATTTTAAATGATTAATGATTCATAAAGAGTTTCACTTTTTTTTTGAATTTATAACTAAATTTGTAATTTTAAAAATTTGTTTGCAGTAATTTTTTATTATGTTCGATAAATCGATGGAGTAATGGAGCTAAATTTATTTATATATTGTAGTAATACAAAAAAAAGCATTAACCCCGGTGAATACGGGAATTTTATTTGACCAAGATTGGATGTTAGGGATTTGGTCAATTCAGGAGCAACGAGGTTCTATCGGGGTAGTAGAGTCCGAGGGTTTAGAATAATAAAGACAAGTAGATTTAAAAAGAAATCATTAAAGTTTCTCTATAGAGATATTACAAATGATCTAACTGGTAAGTACCTGAAATAATACACTGAGGCAACGAAGAGGCGGTGGCCATCTCACGAATACCCAGTCGAAGTGTTTATATATACAGTAGAAATCATATTAGGTTTTAAACTCTTTTAGGCAACGAAGAGGCGGTGGCCATCTCACGAATACCATGTAATGTGATTATGTATAAGGTACGAACTAGTCAGTAATAATTAATAAAGTTTGAATATAAGTATGTGATCTATTGCTTTATCATTATTTACTCAGATTATTAATTCTAAATAATTGGGTTAATATAAATTTGCTTACCTTTTTATTTGGCTTGTACAAAGATCGTCAAAGTTTGCGTAAATATTTATACTATCTCTTTTAAATAAATAAAGTGTTAACGCAAAATAATTGTATTCAATATCGCTTTAAAATGTACCGACGACAACACGGGGTCGCGGCTAGTTTGTTCAAAATCAAAATAGAAGAATTCTGAATTCCTTGTTGAATTCAGGTCTTCAAAAGAAGAGAGAATTCTTTTCTCTTAGAAAATCAGCGCCTTTTTATATTAATTTTAATTACCCCCATCATGGGTTGTTGCCGTCAGCGCTTTTAGTGATTTTCAGTTTATTGTGTAAAATTTGAACATAACATGATAATTATTTTTAAGATAAGATTCATAGTATACAATAATCAATTTAACATGTATATACATATATAATAGCTATTGTACAAATGTGTATATGTTATGACAGATAAATTAATTATTTGTGTTGTATACAATTGGTAGTAAATATAGAGTAGTAATTTTTTATTGATAATGTAAGATGCGTAATGCAGAACATTGTGCATATTACGACAATATTTTTGTAGCAGCTTAAAACTCATTAGCTTAAAAATATATAAAATTCTCTTCAATACTCTTTTGTTTCCACGGTCAATATTCAATTTAAAAAATTAATTTTATGTTACACTAAAAATAAACGTCATGACCTCTTTTTTCGCTCATTTGAAATTTTTGAAATAGCGATGTAGAATAAAATGTTTTTGGCAATCAAAATAAAATAATAGCCCACTTCCAAAAAAAAAAATCAGTTTCTGGTTACGCCATTGATTACATTAACAGTAAATCAATGTCCTGTCACAGTATTAGATACTCTTAAGCAGTGCTCAGGAACTGACCACAGAACAACCGACTTAATCAGTGTCAGTGTGTGGATGAAATTGTTCTTTGTTGAATAATAGTATTATAGTTTTAGTGTTTTGGTTTTAAATAATAATAAAAAAAAAGATAATAAATGTGTTTATATTTTTTTATTGCTTTGTCATAATATAAAATTTTCTTAACTGAAATAATTTTACATCCAAATAGCTATATTATGTGAATTATTCAAACAATAATGGATTCAAATAAGTTAAAAAATCAGCCAATTATAAATTTTAACTGATTTCGTAACATAATTTAAATCTACTGATCCAACATCCCACCCCAAAACTAAACCCCTAATTAATATAAATTGTTTAGGGTTCAGTAANACTAATATAAATTGATTAGGGTTAAGAAAAACAAGAGTCTTTAGTAAATCTTGTTACTCTGGCAGTGGTTTTTTGGGGACTGTTATCATTGAGTTAAGGGACTTTTTATAATTGTGATGAGTCTGCTTCAAATAACATTAGATATACTATCGAAATGTTATAATAATACTATAACAGTTCATTGGCGGTGTAGATATAAAATTTTAAAATCATTCTCTATTTCAGTAAATTATATACATGAGAATAGATATAATATCTACGTCAAAGCATTTTTTAACAATAAACATATATGAAATGAATTATTTAATTAATAACTTTAATATTATTTAGAACAACTATATAAATGTATTATTTTGTCGTGATAATAGTAAAAAATGTTAAATGATTTAAATTTTAATATCTTAATCTTGTTGATTTCCAATTGGCCGTGTATCATCCGAGAGACAAAAAACAAATGAAAAACACATCGGATTTTTTTCAAAATTTTCAAATAATATTTTACGTTGCTGTTTCTTTATATGGGTTATATTTATATGTAATAAAACTCTTTAAAAGGATTATTCGTACTGTCTATTGGTTTGTCAATACAGAGTATTGATTGGCCTATAAAGTTACTGCAGTCATAGTATTGAGAATTTATTTTTTGGTTTGTTGCTGTAAAAAACGACCGCGACACCTCTAATGATTTGTTAGAATGCGTTTTATTCTATGTTTCATTTATCGATCGCGTATTATTCCACACAAAAAAAGGAAATTTATATTTATACTATAAAGAAAACAAGCGAATGCACATGTTGTAATAAAAATGTCATAATTTGTATCGTAATAGGTAAAATGATTACTAATAAAAAAAACCTAATGGCTCAAAGTTCTGATAAGTAATCGATAAATGACAACCACCCTCCGTTAGAAAATTCGAGGAATCCAACAATAAAGCCATCGGTCATTTGTTTTATTAAATTTTCTACAAACAATAAGCAAAATAAGCTATTTTATTAACTTAAGTCACCAGCGGCTTTGACAAATCGTACATTATTCAGGGTTGTTTTGAACACTCATTATTTAATACAGTGTTTTAAACAGTTTTATAATACCAATAATTTCAACATTTACAGTGATCTAAGGGGACATTTTAAACATTTTAAATTGTTTACTTATGTTTTAAACAGATTTTTTTTTAATAAATATATTTTTTAACAACCCTGATATTATCCCTACAGCATCGAGTTATCATGGCTTTTAGTTTTATAAGAATATTTAATTTTATTATAATTTAATGTCGATAATTAAGACAAGCAGTTCGTAAAAATCATATGTTAATAATTTCTATATAAAACATATTTGATGAAACGGTTGTTTTATCAAATATGTTATTTGATACATTAATGTATCAGACAAGTGAAAAAATAATAATAATAATTTTTATTTATAATTAATCGCCTACAACAATTTAAAAGCTTACATAACTTAATAGTATATAATAACCAACTGTCATTTAATAATATTTTAAAGAATATTACATATTTTAGCATACGCTTTATTTTTAAAAAAAGGAATGTTTTTAAGATAAAAGAATTATATTTTTTTTACTCATAATAAACATTAATATCAGCCAAACTGCATTCAAATTTTAAGCTTGCTTGAGATCTACTAGAAATATACTATATAATGACACTATTTATTACCCAGGCTATCAATTTTAGACTTAAAATTTTAATACAAAAAAAATTGTATTTTATAGTAAAAATCAAACTGTTTTGATATACTAATCATAATATTTGATCAAAAATTGAATAACAGAGGCCGGTTTTTTGTTTTTTGATAAAAATACTAAAAACACATTGAGGGACCAGTAAATTTTTTTTTAAAATCTCAATTTTTCACAAAATATCTAATGTATATAATAAAGTTAAAATGATTTTCATTAAAACTTCTCGATATCGATACTAGTATGTACATAACTCAGTTCAACAGTTCGGAGACACGGTATTGGTCGTAGTTTACGAACAATTGGTATATCGCGTGCGAAAAATTGACTGTTGCCCCAAAAGACAATTTGAAAAAAAATCGCAGTTGAAAATTCCGAGAAGCTATGGCTGGATTCCTAGTGTAAAGCGTACACTAAGGCTAGTTATTTAACTGCTAGTGAATACGTAAGTTCGGAATTTCAATCTGTGCATTTAAGGGTCCCCTATTGGAAGATGACTATTGCTATATATTATTTACTTATTATTCCTATTGTAATAATTATAAATCTAGTCATCACATTTAATCAAATGTATCGTTTATTTGTATGGCGTAAGTAAGTTAGATTCGATATTAAATAGTTTTTTAATAAAAATAATGAAATTTTTTAATAATAGGAATTTTTTTTATTCGTATTAAACCTTTGTCTGAGTAAAATAACAATAATTTAGTGATAGTCTAAACAAATATCGTCCAGGAATAATTTATACATAAAAATGAGGTATATTAATAAACCACATTAAATATCAACACAATTTACAATTTGTAAAAATCATACACGATTAATTGTTTGTAATAATAAATTTTTTTTAATAATTGGTGGTTTTATGACTGAAATAAAAATAGACTTCATTAATGATATTATTAAAATTACTTATAACTTTTAATTACTTAAAATAACTTATTATTATAAGTGAAATAGAAATATATAATAAGTATTAAAGAGGAGACTAAACGCTCAATTAAGTAACTCTATAAATACGTAAAGGCTGTGTATCAATTATCAGGCGCTCACGCAGCGCGTTTCATGCATACTACGTGTGTAAAAGACGATAATAAAAATCTGTAGACAGAGATGTAACAGTTTTAGTGGGGAAAACATACAGTAAATATTACTAGGCGGGTAGTAAAGCAGCGGAAAGAATTTGACTCACAGGTAGCTCCAAATAGAAATTTCGAGAACGTCGGACGGCAATGCAAACACGCTGCAGAAGACGGGCAATAGTATATACATCGGTAGTTATTATAATATATCTACCGTATTAAAATACATATAATTAATCCATCCCGACCATAATATATGTTGGGATATATTTAATCCTCACCATAGTATATGGTATGGATATAATATATCCCCACCAAATCATATTATGTGTATTATAATTTTCTGGAACTTTTTGGAATATATTGGAAATTTCTGGAAATTTTTGGAAGTCCGTGGCGCACGGTCCGTCTTTTAGTTAGGCCGTCCCTACATTTTGATTATTGAAAAATGTAAATATCTTTTAAATCACTTGTTCAAAAGTTGTTATAAACTTATAACATAGTTAGATAATTTTTTAATTTTAAGTTAATTAAACAAATATGTTTTTAATTAAAAAATCTTATAATTTACTACTTAAAAGAGGAAAGTGGGGGGATATGAACAATTTTTTTTTTTTTGAAATACTAGAAATAGGATTCTATTTATTTCTGAAAAGAAAAAATTATGATATGTTTTATACATTCTAGTGAATAATTATTTGATTAAAATATTCCTAGAACCCGAGTAAAAAAATGTATAAATGCTTAATGTTATAATTAAAGTTTTTATAAATCAGTAAAAAGTATTTAATAAAACAAAATAACTTTTAGTTAAAATAACATTATTACAATAGCAATAAATTATTACTAATACTACTGTAACTATAACACACGACACTACAACAACATGATTAATGAACAATCTAATGAATTTTTTAAAAAAAAAACCGACTTAATCTACATAAAACTTACACTTGTTTTAAATTTTGGTTCTATCATAATAAAAATAATATAACGTCAAAAAATTACAACTTTTCTCCTCTTTGGTAGAAAAGAACAGCTGCCGGTTGTTGGATACGCATGACGAGAGGGCGTTTTTTTAAATTTTTTGTCATGACTCATAACGACACTCGCACTACTACCACCATATGTAAGAGAAATTCATTATTATGTCGGATGATTACGTACACGATCGATGTATGATATCGATGTGGAAATCCTTTGAGTCGTAGTGTATGTGGTGTTGTTACTATTTTGGCCCTTGCTAAAGTGTTCTGTAATGATTTTTTCGTGCATAATAGTTTTTTATATATAGCAATCGCCCTAGCGATTCGCGTGTACCTTAATACGCAAATATAGTAAATTCGCCCTGCGACTCGCCTGTACCTTTGTACATCGTCATATCACCGCCTTTCGATTAATCACATCCTATTGATGATAGTGAATTGTATCCACCATTTGTTGACAAAGTTATTCATTCCAAATCAGTTCATTTGTACAATTTTCAAGACCACAGTAATTGCTAAGTAGTTAATTAGTTGTAATTATCTTATTACTTTTATATATATATTACTGTTTAATTGTCTTTGCGTCAGTGTGGCATTAGTATTAAGTGTTCCCCCCCTACCCCATTGTACATATATAAGAATTTAAGATTTATGTTATTTTACAGTTTATTGTTTTATATTCTTTCAATACATTTACTCATTTATACAGTCCACTCCTTATTTCTTTCTCCTGCATGGTATAGATACTCCAAAAACCAACAGTAACTAACCCGCACACCATTATCGGGGGCGTTTCGTTCAAACACCGGGTCAGGACAGTCACTCTGAATTTTCTATTCACGCCCATACCGCCCGTTGAATGTTCAACTTTCAACTATCTTAAGTTTACATCTCATTACAACATTTAATTAATGATAAATTAAACTTATCTAAATAAATAACAATGGAGATAGTTAACACTTTATTTTTCTTTTTTTTTTTAAAATTATGAAAATAATTAAATTGTTTTAAGTTATCAGTTGTATACTACATCGACATATTAGTTGACATATCTTATTTAATAGTTAAAAATAAAATAATTTATTAAAATTATAAAATTTTAGTTTATTGATTATATTATCAATCTAATTGGAGTAAAAAATGTATTTTAGCTTCGATGCGAAGCTGAGAAGGTATTAATTTTACTAAGATGTGTTTATTTTTTTTTTTTTTTTTG
>NW_026099575.1:10199969-10201969 GCF_025091365.1 Daktulosphaira vitifoliae | reverse complement strand
GGAAACCTCCAAAAAAATTACAAATTTAAAAATCGCTAATTTTCGAAATTTTTTCAATTTTTTTACTTAAAAGTGCCATAACTTTTTTAAAAATAAACATATCAATATAATTCTTTTTTATATAAATGTGTAATATCATTACCTTTCGTTTGGTATATTTTTTTCATAAATTTATCCCTTAACCTGCCCACAAGGGGGGATTTAAAATGACAACTTTTTCAAAAAAAATTAACTTTTTCAACTTAACTTTTGAAAATGTTCCGGAAGGTCTGAGACTTTTATATATATATCTTAAATTAAAGCTTAAAGTAAATATTATATAAATTAAAATTAATATAACATAGAAAGTTAAACTTATTTAAATTTGTTTGCTTCTTTTAAGTCGAGAAAAATAACTTTGAAATTTGAATTAGCTTAAATAGCCAATTTTTTTAAGCTAAGGTATCGACGTACGGTTGCCGAGTTGGAAAAACTTATGTTTTACACGATTGAGGTACGGGGTTCCAATCCGCTTATGGCAATGAATTTTTTGCATTTTTTCTTAATTCTTATTAAGTTAGTATAAATTTTTAACTCGTTTGATTTTATCTCATTTAAATTCAACAACTTCAATAAAGATCAAGTATCCCATAATTTTAGTCGCCACTTGTAAGAATAAATTTCTTATTCGTATTAAAATTATTTTACTATATTTTAAGTTTTAGCTTCGATGCAAAGCTTAGACGATATTTTTTTGTGACTATAATTTATTTTCTCTGCTCTAACTTGACCTACTTTTTTCAACGATACGTCAAATGACTACAATTCGTATCTAGGTTGATGATATTACCCTCAAAAATTGAAAAAAAAATTTTAAATTATCAATTAAACAGTTAGTTATTATATGTTTTCCATAAAGACAATTAAAATCATTAATTTCTAATGTTTTCAAAATATTTATTAACGAATGAAGTTTTATATGATAGGTTTCAACTTTAAAATTAAATCATTTTACTTTGTCATTTAATAATTTTTTTACTCTATTTATGTGTGCTACTACTAGACTATAATATTACAAATTTTTTTGTAACATGTTGCTATATAAATCATTTCTAAAAAAAATGATTGTTTTTTCTCCTGAATTAACAATTGATTTTTACAAATATAATCATATTTTATAATACGCTCAATTGAGTAAATCTTTTTAACAACTTTGTTTTGATTAATTCATTTAGTTAAAGTAAATCATTAAAATTAATTAAGTTCTTAATATTTCAATTGTAGAATCTTTTCTACAAACAACAAAAGTTACTAGGAAATTATTACTATTACTTCTATTTAAATTATCTATTACCATAAAAATGCAAAAAAAAAATATTTGTTACTCTGATAAATTTACTATAAATAGTAATTGTAAATCTTTCTGACTGCATATTAATCTTAACGATACAATTTTTTTAAATGTTATAAATTTTTCTATTTAATGATGTCAATGTGAAACTTACCAATTGAGCTAAAAGTTATGGCAAAATATATTTTTTTTTTATTATAAACATTTACAACAATCAACTTTAAACGATTAAAAAAATAGGTTAAATATGTCATTTTCCTTATTTTTAACATATTAATAATCAAAATCAGTATTAATTTAAAACAATTTTTTTTGTCCTTAATTATTTTTTAGCTTCGATGCGAAGCTGAGAATTTTTTATATGTAAATACTTTTTTTTAATAATATTAAAACTTAAAAGTGATAGAAATAGTCTAATTGCACATTTGAAAACATCGCGAAATGTTGATTTAGAATATTATATTATTGTTTCTGATGAAAGTTCCTTGTAGTACAATATATAAAACTTATAACTTTGTTAACTGTTATAACTTTATCAAAAATGGCCAAATCAGTATATTTTTTTTTTATATAGATGCATGTCTTTATCAATAATTTGGTTTTTTTTTATAAATCTAACCCTTTACCCACCCACAAGAGGGATTCAAAATAATAACTTTTTTTTTTTTTT
>NW_026099575.1:10197392-10199533 GCF_025091365.1 Daktulosphaira vitifoliae | reverse complement strand
AACTCTTATTTCTTTAATTATATCCTGATTAGTAGTTCTTTGATTTTAAAATATAATATATGAATAAATACTAATTATAGTTTTTAAATTTTGTATGAAATTGATATTTGATAATTTAATATTGTAATTTAAACGGAAAAATTATAAAAATAATAAAGAAGTTATATTTTGCTTTACTTTTACGTGTATAAAAATTTAAAGGGCTTGATACAATAATTATCAATAAAAACTTTTTGTTACTATAAATGAATGCACTGGACTTCAAGGAACTTTCATCAGAAGCAAAAATATACTTTTCTAAATCAAATTTTCGCGTTGTTTTCAAATCTGCAATTAGACTTTATCTATCAGTTCTAATTTTTTATATTATTACTAATTACATAAAAAATAATAATTAAAAAAAAAAAAAATTGTTTTCAAATTATTACTGTTTTGACATTTAGTATGTTAAAAATAATCAGTCCAAATTTTCATTTTTATCCTATTTTTTTGGTTCTTTAAAGTTGATGAAAAATTTTTGATAAAGATTTATGAAAGCTTATAGTAAAAAAAATTGAATATATTTTAACTTTTATCTCAATTACAAGTTTAAAATTGACATCTAGGCCAGTAAACAAAGGAAAAATTTCTTTCATTATTTCTGATTTCAAGCTATATTGGCAAATGTTTAAACCTGGTAAAACCTAAAATGAAATATTGTCATTTATAATAATAGATAAAAATTATATTACATGTTTATATGTATAATATAAAAGTACATTTGTAATTTTGTAATAACTCACTAAAACATAAGAAGATAAAATACCTTAAAATAATAAATGAACTGAATATTTTAACATAATTTAGTTTTATAAATTCATCAACTCCATCAGCAAGAGGCATATTCTCTATGGAAAATCGCCTTTGTTTTCAAATTTTAAATGTTGTTAAAATGAATCTAGGATTTTATAATATATATATTGATTCAGTAATAATCTTCAGCTTTTATTGTGTCTTTGCGCATTATTTTGGATATTGCATCTGTAGTAGTGTTTACTATAATCTGATCCAAATGTTTTGGCTGTTGTTTTTTTCTTTTAGGCCCTATTTGAAATAAAATATAATAAAAATTGTTCACTTGTGGCTAATATTGTTTAAAATAAAAAATATTTGTATTATATATAACATAAATATATAATAATTTAGAATTATATTTTTATTTTGTAAAATATTGCTTACTATATATATGAAACACAAGATGTTGTGCATGATGAACAAAACTATAATAAATGGCTCCTTTTGTAATTGTTGAGAGTGTTTCTAACAAAACAACAATTAATGAAATGTACATCAATTAGATTAAAAACTATATTAGTTTATGAATCATACCTTTTACTTCATTGACATCTCTATCAGCTTCATTTTCTATTTATCTTTTAAATACAATAAGAATACTCTTAAAACATTGTTTAATGGCTTCACAGTTTTTAAATCTACAATTCCATCTAGTATTACTAATGCGCCCATAGATATTGTGTTTATACCCAAGTTGTTTTGCAATTCATCTAAATGACAATACTTTTGGGGATGAGAAAAATGAACTTATATACACTCAATTGTGTTAAAAAACTAAAGGTTTTTTGTTATAATTTTTAATTATTACAAAATAATATTTTAATAAAATAAACATAATTTATTAATATTGGTTATTACTTTAAAAATGTTGCACATATCTGCAACCAAAAGATTTATTCTATAAACCATGCAATGAGTAAAAATTGCACGTGACATTTAATTTTTAGTTTTAATTGACTCTATTGATTTTTCAGACATGACGTCAACACCATCATAGGATTGTAAATTATTTGAGCTTTAGCTTCAACGTAATATAAAATATTTGTTCTTCTTTATAACTTCTAAAAATTAAGCAAAAATTTTATAGTAATATTAGTGTTTATTAATTGTATATTTTTTTATTAGTGCTGATTTTTGAATTTATTATGTTGCTCACGCATTATACTAATAGTCTGTCTACAAATGTCTTCTATAATTGAATCTCATACACTATTTGCACATATTTAAATTATTTTATTTTGAATATGGAGACTAGTGTAATTTTTGATAATTCGTAAAAATAATAGAGTTTTAAATTTGGGGGGGGG
>NW_026099575.1:10193308-10196824 GCF_025091365.1 Daktulosphaira vitifoliae | reverse complement strand
GACTACTCTATCCTTCCATCTATATCTAGGACGTCCCTTAGGTCTCTTCGTATTTAGTCTTCATTTCGTCACCTGTCCAATTGGACCCTCCGATCTTCACACGTGTCCAGCCCAGCTCAATCTACTTTTTTTTAGAACTGCGATGATATTTGCATCTACGTATAGGTCTTGAGTTACCAATATTGATATATGGCTTTCCTGACGGTAATGCATTACATACTCTGTCCAGTTCATCATAGAAAGCATTTTTTAATTCTTCATTTTTATCCTCTGTAGGTGCGTAGCAATTTACTATTATAATATTAAGCCATTTGCATTATACTCTCAATAACATATTCTATCACTTATTGGTTCAAACTTGACAAAACCTGGTAAAACTTTGTCTTTAATAACAAAGATTACTACCCTTTCGTGTTTTTATCCGCCACTGTAAAAATTTGGGTTTCCTTGGGACCTTATACTACCAGTTCCGCCCCACCTTACTTCTTGAACTGCCGTTATATCCATAGATATATAATATTCATATTTGAGGCCCTTGTGTTTTCGCGGTCCTGAACTGATAAGAAATTGAGACCGTTTGTTTACATTTCAATTATGATAAGAGCATAATATACTGTTTTAGCTTCGATGCGAAGCTGGAAGTATTAATTTTACTATGATGTGTTTTTTTTCTGTGTCTGTTACTACTCTTTCTCAGCTCTCACTGAACTGATTTCTTTTAACGATACGTCAAAAGATCACAAATCGTATCTAGTTGAAGACATTACCCTCAATAAATGAAAAAATTTTCCTTGTTCCCCATAAATAGGGGCAATCTCCAAAAAAATTACAAATTTAAAAATCGCTAATTTTCGACACTTATTCAATTTTTTTTATAAATAATGCTATAATAATTATAAATTATTATAGCACATTGTCACAAATATAGTATTAAAATGATTTTTTTTCCAAATTTTATTATTATGTTAGATACATATAAATAGTTCAATAATACGTAATAAGGTTTGTGTTAATCGCCGAGCGCTTATTTTGTTGAAATTATTTTTAGATTTATTGGTATTAGCGTATTCTAATTTCTAAGAACTAGTCAGCAGCGATTACGTTAGATAGACAGCCGTCGATTTGATCATTAACTACAATAACAATATTTATCATAATTGTAGACTATTTGACGCGTGAAATTTCGTTTGTTTAATTCAGTCCGTTTGATTTTGTCGTTGTGAACGTTGTACTGAATACGTATTTACTACTTTGAGTAAAAATCTGCAAAATGAGTCAAAAACGAAGCAAACCCGCTGGTACTTTACTTAACTTTATCAGTATTAAACCGAAAATTCCAAAAATTAATGATTTGCCCAATCCTCAAGAAATATTTGCTTCGCCGTCACAAACATCTAATACTACTGGTAATTATCAACATTTTTCTTCTTATGATATATCATTATTTGTCGATAAAAAACTCAACGACCAAGAAAAAATTCAAGTTTTGCAAAATGTTTGGGTCCCGAATAATAATTTTAATTTTCCAATTCAACAAATTGGTAACCAAAGTAGAAAATTCAATATACTTTGGTTAACTAAATACAAATGGCTAACATATTCAAAAATTGAAGATAGTGCTTTTTGTAAAGTTTGCGTATTATTTTCACCTTCTATGGCGGGTTACAGTTCCAATCAATCACTTCATACATTTGTTAAAAAGGGATTCAATAATTGGAAAAAGGGCTTAGAAAAATTTGAAAAACACGGTACTTTAAATTATCACAAGGAAGCTAATTTAAAAGCAGATAATTTTATGGATGTCATGTCAGGAAAAATTTTATCGATTGATAAACAAATCGATAAAGCTCATCACCATCAGGCTTTAGAAAATCAAGAAAAACTGAAACCGATAATAAAAACGATTATTTTGTGTGGAAGACAATGTCTGCCACTTAGGGCACATCGAGATTACGGAAAGTTTAACGTAGAACAAGTGTAATAAACCAAAAAGAAAAAAAAGAAAAAAAGAAAAACTTGAAAAGTAGGAATTTAAATAAAAATGTAAAATTTGTAAATGGTAGGTAGGTTTATGGGGGATTAATAATGGAGGATAAAAATGGTGGTGATGTGGATTTCACTATTGAAGTTGTGAATGCTTATATTGTACCAAGAGAAAATCTAAGGGTTTATTCTTAGTCAGACCAAAAATATAATATAGCGTAAGTATGGCCGAATAATAATAAAAATCATTAAATAAGATGGTAAATGGCGGAATAACACATGTTTAAATGTGGCAAGATATGTAAGGGTGCAAAGAATATAATAATATGAATAAAGAAGAATTCAGAGGGTTGAATAAACGGAACTTAAATACATGAGGGTAATGATCAAATAAATAAAAATGCACACAAACGTTGTGACAAAAATAATGAACTGTTCTCGGGGTTGAACAATATTGAATAAATGAAGTCAATTATCCTACAAAACTTTATTACCTATCTTAATGGTTTATTACGCAATAGAATATTTATAATTTGAAAGCGGAAATTTAAATTTGTACTTGCCTCGTATCCCACGTAATGTAATGCCTTTTTTAGACAATCCAATGTTGATTATGAGTTCACATTATGTTTCACACGTTGTACACTTCGAGTTCGACAGTAAATATGTCTGTTTGAGAATAAAGCGTTTAATTATAAATAATGCGAAACCGTTACACAAAATCTATGACTGTATTATTATATGCAAGAGATTCTATACACTCTATATTTTTATGATTATAATTAAATAATATATCTTTAGTTAACTTTGTAGAATGAGTATATTGTTTGAGAGATTATATTTTATTGAGAGATCGACACCAATATTTCTTAAATTTTCCTCTGGCCTGGCCAAAACAAGATTCAGAAATATTTATATCTATGTAAAAGATTTTTCAAGGCGGAATTGTGGTGGCCCAATGTGTCCCGGTGCTAAAATAAAGCACCTTGAAAGGATGCGGCACAATAATCACCAAGACAAAAATTAAACACTAAAAACATATATTTGTAAGTTTCTCTGTGCTGTCTGCCGGCGCGATGTTCGTTAAAACAAAGACATTAAACCACAGAAGATTAGCTACCCAATACACATAGGCTTACAAATATATTCTAACCTAACACACCTAACTTTAAAAATCTTTAATTGCAACCTTTACTCTGTCTGCCGGCGCGATGTTCGTTAGAACAAAGACATTAAACCACAAAAGATTAGCTACCCAATAAGTATAGAGTTGCAATACACTTAGTCATATAATAAATATTTATCATTAAATGAGAAAATTAGAGTTGATTCGATTTATTACATATATAAAAAAAAATGTTTTGTTTTAAAATATTAATTGATATTTATTTCCATGGTAAAATAAAACATTATTATTTAATGAACAATTTAAATTAAAATAAAAGATTCACCAAAACAAAATTCACTTTAAAATCTCTAAGTGTCATTTAGTTTTAAAGAAAAATATTCTAAGTCCAAATAAATTAAAAAATA
>NW_026099575.1:10188160-10192964 GCF_025091365.1 Daktulosphaira vitifoliae | reverse complement strand
CTTTAGAAAATCAAGAAAAACTGAAACCGATAATAAAAACGATTATTTTGTGTGGAAGACAATGTCTGCCACTTGGGGCACATCGAGATTACGGAACGTTTAACGTAGAACAAGAACCTGAGTGCAACGAAGGTAATTTTCGAGCGTTGCTTAGTGCACGAATTGATTCTGGGTACAAAAATTTAAAACAACATTTAATGACTTGCGGAAAAAATTCAACGTATATTAGTTGGAATATTCAGAACCAAATAATTGATGCTTGTGATGAAATTATTTTATCTAAACTTGTAACTAAAGTTAATAGTGCTAAATGTTTTGCCGTACTCGCTGACGAAACGTCTGATATTTCCTCAATCGAACAATTCTCATTGTGTGTAAGATATATTGAGTGTATCGATGAAAACAATTTTAAAATAGTTGAACAATTTTTAAAATTTGTACCAGTAGAATCAACTTCGGGTCAAAATTTAGCAGATGTACTTTTAACAACATTAAATGCATGTGGTATCAACATAAATTATTTACGCGGACAAGGCTACGATGGAGCTGCAGCAATGAGTGGCAGATTTAAAGGTGTCCAAGCATGTATAACAGAAAAATATCCAACTGCACTCTATGTTCATTGTGTTTCACACAGCTTAAATTTGGCTTTATCTAATGCTGTTGATGTAATATCTATTAGGAATAGTTTTGGCGTAATAGAAAAAGTATACACGTTTTTTAATACACCAAAACGTCAAATTATTTTAAAAAATCAAATTCAAATTTTAGCTCCTGATATTAATAAAACTAAATTAGTGCAGTTTTGTCCAACTAGATGGGTTGAACGACACGATTCAATAATAGTATTCAATCAATTTTTATTACCTGTAGTGGCGGCTTTAGAAGAAATTCAATCGTGGAACTGTAAGGACTCATCATCTGGTGCATTTTTACTTTTAAATAGTATTCGCCAATCTACATTTATAATTTCATTACTTTGTTCAGAGAAATTATTAGCTTATACTTTACCAATAAGTAAAGTACTTCAAACGACAGATATAGATCTTTCTACTGCAGTTAACCAAGTAGGAAGTGTAGTGTCTATTCTCCATCGGCTTAGAAGTAACGCAGAAAATGAATTTAAGCTTTTATTTCTAGAAGCACAACAAATTGCCTCTAATTTAGACTTTACTCTATCCACACCTAGACTAACGAAACACCAAACTAAACGATCTAATGCACCATCAGAAAATATTGAAGAATACTATAGACGTTCAATTTTTGTTCCATGGATTGATTCGTTTCTTAATAGTCTGTCTGATCGATTTTTAAAACACAAAAATCTTCTCACAAGTTTTAAATGTCTTTTACCTACCGGACATACTCCAACCGATGAACAAATTTCAAGTTTTAAAAATCTTTTTGTATTTTATGAAAAAGATATGCAACATATTAGTTTTTCAGTCGCAAAGGCCGAATTCGAATTGTGGTACGAAAAATTCAAAAATGGTTGCTATACTTTACCGCTAAACGCAATCGATGGTTTAAATTTATGTGATTTAAAAGTATTTGAATCAGTATTTATACTTTTGAAAATATTTGCAACGTTACCAGTAAGTACAAGTACGGCTGAGAGATCATTTTCCACGCTACGGCGAATCAAAACCTACCTCAGAAATACTATGGGACAGTCACGATTAAATGGACTGGCAAATCTTCACATACATCGAGAAATACAAATTAAAGAATCCGAAGTATTAGAAGTTCTATCTGAAAAGGGACCCAGAAAAATTAAATTTTAAACTAATTTGTCATAATATTTTATTGAAAATATTAAAAACAGTATACTATATAATTTGTGGTAATAATAATAATAAAAATGTTTAAAAATGAGTAGTAATTGCTTTCTATTGTGTGTAAGGAAAATGTTTTAGCCCCCCCCAAAAAAAAATCCTGGGTGCGCGCCTGCACTCAATTGTGTTAAAAAACTACAGGTTTTTTGTTATAATTTTTAATTATTACAAAATAATATTTTAATAAAATAAACATAATTTATTAATATTGGTTATTACTTTAAAAATGTTGCACATATCTGCAACCAAAAGATTTATTCTATGAGAACCATGCAATGTTAATAATAATATAAAACATTTGTTCTTCTTTATAACTTCTAAAAATTAAGCAAAAATTTTATAGTAATATTAGTGTTTATTAATTGTATATTTTTTTATTAGTGCTGATTTTTGAATTTATTATGTTGCTCACGCATTATACTAATAGTCTGTCTACAAATGTCTTCTATAATTGAATCTCATACACTATTTGCACATATTTAAATTATTTTATTTTGAATATGGAGACTAGTGTAATAATTACACTAGTTACCATATTCAAAAGAAACAAATTATTTGTTTCTTTGTTGAATATTTCAGAGAACTTAAGTATATGCTTGGACAATAAAACACAGTTTTCGTTGAANAAAACTTAGGTATATGCTTGGACAATAAAACACAGTTTTCGTTGAAATTAACTAAAAAAAAATAATTTATTAAGAAGTTAATAGTTATATCTTCTCAGTTTTAATTACTTATTATTAGGTGATTAGATTTGTAAGGTTTCAGCCAAACAGAGGGCCTACTAATTACCCACTGACCAGGGGGAACACTGGACAGTGACCTAGTAGCCGCGCCAAACAAGATAGTACTTGTTGATGGAGCTACTAGGTTTTGATAAAAACAAATATTAATAAAAGAGAAAGGCCATGTATAACATAATATTTTTTCTTTTTAATTATTGAAAATTTTTTAATATATATANATTGAAAATTTTTAATATATATAATTTTAAATATATAGTCATGAGAAAAGAGGAAAAAAAAATAAAAAGAGGTGCTATATATAACATTAATAAGGGGTTTGAAAAGGGGGGTTTCATGTTGTACTTGATGCTGTTGTTTTGAGAAGTGCCGGCCCACCACCGGCCATAGTTGTGTCTTACGCCATCGTGGACATCTCGACGTTTTATTTTATACAAAAAAAACGGAGGACAAAAAAAATACAATAAACAGCCTGGTTGACGGCCGGTCGACTCAACGTTTTATTTTAATAGAAAAAAAACGGAGGACAAAAAAAAATACAATAACGTGGTTTTCACAACAACGAAAAAAAACGAACAGACAACTTGTCGCCTCGGTGGTATAGATGAGAAAAAAAAAATCTGTTGTAGCGGCATTTGTGTAGTGGCCGGTGATCATGATGTCACCGGGTGGTGGGGGTGCCAACTTTGAACTGGTTCATAGGGAGAATACAAGAGTGTAGGGATGCACTGTGTGCGGTCAACTGTTACAACAAACCGGGTACTGACCATTGGATCGGTTGACTGGTATATAAGCTAATTTTATAATTGGGGACATACATAATACCTAATGCACACACTATTAACTGATAAGATTTATTAAAAAAAAATTCGTATAAATTCTGCAACATTACAGATTATTTAAATTAGTGCCCTACTTTGGTTCAATGATGATTTATTTTCATTGTGTTCGGTCAGTCTTTGAATACTAAATAAATTTTTATGTTAATTAGACTTTTAATATATTCCCTAATAGTGGCAAAATCTAGTTTAGACTGAGTTATTAGCTAGGTATGAACAGTGTCAGTTTTTTTGATAATTACGTTATAATGTCCTGTCCATTTAGTAATACGCGTTAAATGAGTTTTTGTACTAGCATGAGCATCAAGCTTTGTTAGTTTTCCATATTTAAGACCTCTAGACATAACTAACATATATAAAAAACAAAAAGTAAAAGTTAATAATTAACTTATTTTTGAACGATAATAATGTCATACACAAAAACATTCTTCTTCTTCTTTTGAAGCTTTTACAGGCCATTTAGTCCCATTGCCGCAACAACTACTTTCCTTCACCGGTCTCGATATCTTGCCAATTCTTTCCCATTTTCTACTTCAAGTTCATTCAAGTTCTTGACTACTCTATCCTTCCATCTATATCTAGGACGTCCCTTAGGTCTCTTCGTATTTAGTCTTCATTTCGTCACCTGTCCAATTGGACCCTCCGATCTTCACACGTGTCCAGCCCAGCTCAATCTACTTTTTTTTAGAACTGCGATGATATTTGCTTCTACGTATAGGTCTTGAGTTACCAATATTGATATATGGCTTTCCTGACGGTAATGCATTACATACTCTGTCCAGTTCATCATAGAAAGCATTTTTTAATTCTTAATTTTTATCCTCTCTAGGTGCGTAGCAATTTACTATTCTAATATTAAGCCATTTGCATTATACTCTCAATAACATATTCTATCACTTATTGGTACCAACTTGACAAAACCTGGTAAAACTTTGTCTTTAATAACAAAGACTACTACCCTTTCGTGTTTTTATCCGCCACTGTAAAAATTTGGGTTTCCTTGGGACCTTATACTACCAGTTCCGCCCCACCTTACTTCTTGAACTGCCGTTATATCCAATAAGTATCGCTCAAGACACGATATGATTGTCATAATGNAATAAGTATCGCTCAAGACACGATATGATTGTCATAATGATCCAGTCCTATACATTGACCGCACGTTCAAAGTTCCTATACTTGTACATAAATATGTCGGAAAGGTATATCCAATTCGTTCTAGAATAATAATGAATTCATTATGAACGGTATCGATAGACGAGTAGCATTTATAATAAAATAGTTTCCTTGTATTATATTGTAATATAATATATTATTACAAAATTCAAAGAATCAAAGTTGATGTTCAACGACTTTAAATATTCATATTTTGCATTGTCATTTTTTT
>NW_026099575.1:10181326-10188060 GCF_025091365.1 Daktulosphaira vitifoliae | reverse complement strand
AGTTTTATTAAACATAAATATATTATATGTTAATATTTATTTTGTTTTTTAAGTGTAATTATTCTATTATAGAGGCATAAAGCTTATAAGTCATAGTATAAAAATTTGGGAAAAGGTAATAGATAAGAGAATAAGAATTGAGACATCGGTATCTAAAAACTATTTTGGATTTATGCCTGGTAAGTCAACAATGGAGCCATTACTTTGTGTGAGGTAACTAATAGAAGAGTTTAGGGAAAAGAAGAAAAAGCTGTGTATAAATCCTCTTCTTAATTATATTTTTTCTTGTTATAAATTTACTATAGCTCTTAAATATNCCTCTTCTTAATTATATTTTTTCTTGTTATAAATTTACTATAGCTCTTAAATATCAACATTAAATTAATATCTGTTAATTGCATGAATTTAAAATTTCTTTTAGAATAGCTTTTATGTTGAAAAATAAAAAAAATTCTACATGTATATTAGAGTGTTAAATTTAATTTATAATAGTAGTTGCACTTGTGCAATTATACGCACAGCGAGTTCTATTTTTTAGTATCAATAATTGTCCTCAAATACTTCAACTATTATTTAATAAATTCATTCATAGTATTAATTATACATTTAATGTGTTCAAAAAAAAAAAATTTACCTTGTTTAAAAGTAAAAATTTTGTTTTTACATCAGTAGAAAAACTAAGTAAACATATATTTTAGATAAAAACTCGGAACGTGTGTAATTACACAATTGCAATATTTTTTTATTTTGTATTATTTGCAAATACAATTAATGTAAGTTTTTTAAAAAATAATAACTGCTTCGACCTCATATTTATTAGGCTACAAGAATTTTTTTCGCGATTAAAAATAATCACACTGCTAATAAGTCAAAATATGACTATAAAAGTCATATTTTGACTTTAGTTATCAATATAGTTCCAAAATATAGTTATCAAAACTATATCTGTTATTGATAAATTCTATTTTTCCGATAAATTTACCTATTTTTCATTTCATGTACTTATTTTAGTCTGATATTATATCAGTAAATTAAGTCTACTTAAAATGTTCTGTAAGTTATTAATATAGTACTGAAAATTGCATAAATGCAACTATATATTTTTAAGGGTTACTATATTTTTCATCGAAGTGTTTTCTTTAATACAGACAATAATAAATTATTGATAAAAAAAATTATCCTATTTTTAACTAAGATTTTCATCTTGGTTATTTCGAATAAGTAAAAATCACTAAATAAGTTTTAATTATTTTTCACAAATATATTTAATAGTTAAAATATTACAAATAAGTTATTTAAAATCAGGCTTGAATAAAAATTAATAAATTGTTTTTACACTATGTTAGTTGAAACTTCCACAATATTATTTCGTTATAAGTTTTATATAATTAAAACGTTATGAAATTATTGTTTCCGTTTTGGGGTATTAAACAAAATAAATTTTATTTATGTTTTACATTTTTGCGATATTTAAACGTTATTGTAAATTATTTTACATAAATTGGATTAACCAGTCACTGCTAACATGTGAGCATTTCCCTTGCGTATTTTTTAGTTAAGAAACACTGATTTTCTCGTAATATATTTTTCCTTAACTCATTGTATCTTATAATGAATCATCAATATGTTTTTGTTTGATGTTTAGTTTGGTTTTTTGTTTTATTTTGTTTGAAGTTATTTATATATCTGTCGTTATTATAAATTTTTCGTTTATCGTTGTACTTTTTTTTACGTTATACGATTATAATTGTTTTTTTTTAACTATAATAGTATGAAAATGGTTTTGAACCCTATTTTAAATCACTTGGTTCATATGTGATTTTGAATTTGAATTAATTTACAGAAAATTGAGTTCAACGTTATGGTTTTTATATTTTCAATGTTTTACAACTTGTTTTACTATTAAAATATTAATTACTTTTACTATATATTTTTCTCAATTTAAGAACAATTCAATCATTAAAATCATAGCACACTAAGTTCGTGGCATACTTGGGACAAATATGAATGATATTTGACAGTGAATAACACCATAATCATCAAAAACTTTTCGATACGCATCTTTTAAAATTCAAAATAATTACGATATTATATATTATATTTATTTATTAATATTTCGTGTTTTGAATAATATGATGTAATGTTGTTACAGAAATAAACAATGTAATAATTACAACTTTATTCAATTATTGCTGTTAGGTACTCGATGCTAGAAAAAAAACGCAATGGCCCCTATGACCCCTAACCTCCCCCCTTGGGCACGCCACTGTATAGAACACTTCAAGAACTCTAATTTAATGTAGGTTAAAATGAGGCACACGTCCTGGAATTGAGTAGAAAAAATTTTTTTTACATGCAGGCATATTTCTTTCAAATTCTTTCTGTACTTAAGTAAAATTCAAAGTTCTTACGAATAGTAAAGAATAAAAATAGAAAAGTATCACAAATATGATTTGACGATATGCCCTGACGACAAAAACCTATCATGGGAGTAATTAAAAATAATAGAAAAAGTCGCTGATTTCCTAAGAGTGATCACTTTTTAAGCTCTGAATTGAATATAGAATTCAAAATTATTTTGTCCAGTTTATTCTTATTAAACTAACCGCGGCCTAGTGTTGTCGTCGGTCCATTTTAAAATGATATTGAATATAATTATTTTTGCGTCGAGACTTTATTTATTTATATAAAAGAAACATTACAAATCTTTACGCAAATCTCGACGACCTTTATATAAGCTATCTAAAAATGTAAGTAATTTCATATTAACCCAATTATTTAGAATTAATGATCTGAGTAAAGAATGGTAAACCAATAAATGATATATTTATGATCATTTTCAAATTATAATTAATTATTACTGACTAGTTTCTACCTTATACATAATCACATTACATGGTAATGTATGAGGTTGTAATGGGAAAACAAAAATATGTTTGCAAAATGATGTGAAATATTATTTTAAATAGTTTATTTTTACGCCATGCAATTGTATTATAATATTTTATTTATATTTTAGAGCACAGTCATTTATTTTTTGGATAAAATTCTGGGCAACAATCAAGATTTACCATTATAACATTAACGGTAGATTATTAGTGAAATTAGTGTTTTTCATTATATCATGTATTATATAACATAAAAATAATTCCTCAATATTCATTTCGATAAATATAACTAGTAAAATATGTGTATTTAACGTAATGAGTTATAAATCATAGGCATTCAGTGTAATTTTGTGCGTTTAACAACTGTAAAAGGAACATTTGGTACAATAAGCTACTCGTTATTTACTTTGAAAACTGCGTTTTTTGATACTGTCACGGTACTGTGTTCCCTCAGCCACACATCACGTTATCAACCTAAATGAAAATGTATCGGATTTGAATCATAAAGGCACAATGACCTAGTAGTAAGGTTAGATGTCTAATAATTGACTCATGTCTGAATCGTGTGTAATATAATATGTTAAGCACCCGTATGCGTTTGTTAAATATTTAAATATTTAAATTATTTATTTGATAATAATAATTATGTTATTCTAATAATATGAATATACATTATAAATAAAAGTATTAATTATCTTAAATTAAAAGATTAAATGAACGACTTTTGTTGTGGACACAGACAGAGTAGCTGTTATTCCATATTGAAAGCGACGAGTATATTACAATACATTATATGAGAATTATGAGTATTTAGCCACTCTCCCAGGAAGTTGTTGTAAACATTAGATAAAATAGTTTTTAAAATTTTTATAAAACTTCATGATGTACAAATGAGGCAGATCCAGAATTTTTTTTAATAATTTAAGATAACTAACCAGAGGAGTTAACATTATTATAACTAAAAAAACTTGGTGTTAATAACATTGAGATTTCCGTAATGATCACCCAAATTTTTTTCAATCAATAGATTTGATGAGTAGAAAAAATTAATTTCTTGGGGCAGTAAAAAGCGTTGCGGGCTCAGTACCCTCAGACCAACACTGTTAATATGTCATGCTATAGTGAATACAAATACAATATAATGTTGTTTTTATTATATTATTATAAGTTGTTGTATAAAACTAAGTTATAGTGAAATTTTATTTGGTATAAAATATTTCACATATTTTTTATACAATGTATAATATACATTATTAAAAAAAAATAGTTTGCATGACTATTATTAATTTAAATAAAAATAAAATAATTTGAATTATTCATTTATCTATTTTCTTTTGTCGTTATTTTCTTAATAATTTTAAATTATATCAAATTACATTTTTTTTTTAAGTGTGAAAAAAAAATAATTTCATCAAATTTTTGAATACTACTAATTATATTTTTCATATAAAACTATAAAAATTAATGGCTACCATTTAAACCCTAAAATCATAGATACGCCACTGCAAAACTGTATGTTATTTGGACTTTTTTAATTTCTACACTTATTATTTCAATAACTTTTGTTATAAATTGCTTTATTTTAAAATAAATACTACACAAAACCGACTATATTATTTCAATTAATTGATACACAGATATAATTTTTGTCCAATTACAAGTTTTGAATAAGTTATGGTCTATCATAGCATATTTTAATGTTGACTATACGTAAGAGGGTGTCCCTTATTTTTAAAATTTTGGAAATTCTTCGGGATTACCCGCCAAATTTGGGTATACATATAAAGAATGACTACAAATATTTCAGGCTAACCAGATAACTTTAATCCGTACTGACTTGGCGTTGAAAATTGTCCAAAAAGGATAGTTTTTTAGTTTATAACAATTAATCCGTAAATTAGTTCTCTCGCAAAAAAATTATAAAAACAATACTGTAAATCTAATTATTTAGTAAAAATTAATTTGTAACAGTTTTTCTTCTAAATCCACTAGTTTTATAGAAAAAAGTGAAAATGCGTAATAATTCATAAAATTGTCGAAATTGACATATTTGCGATTATTTCATTATATCTTACGAACCATATGTGTTACGACCTAATATTTCATATAAAATTTGTTTAAAATAAAATTTTACAAAGTAAAAATAATAAGTAAAAATTTCATTAAACCTTAACATTAATAAATCAGCAAAAGAATATTTTTCAAGTTTTGAACATATTTTTTTCTTTACGAGATTTATTTAAGGCTTTATTAGTATTATATTTTTAGTATTATTTCTATTTCGCAATCATTAAAAATTTAACGTTTAATTAATTTAATATTAATTGTATCATATAGCTATTAATTTTTTAATAAAAAAAAAAGTGCTGTTATTTTTCTGTTGAATTTTTCAAATAATTTAGTATACAAGAATACAATTTATGTTATGTAGTTAAAATAATCTTAATAGATTTTTCTTTGTAAATAATATTAGCTAATTATTAGTATAATAATATTGCACAAATATTGTATAACTCAAATAAAGAAAAAAATTTTTGTATTATTAAATAACAAAAAAAAAAACACAGTTTTTAGATATTCATAAATCTTATAATTTTATTTTATTATTTTTTTAAATTTTATCATGAATAAAATATAATAAACCAATCGTTTAAGATTATATTTAAATCCTCTAGAATTTTCTGAATCTATTTATAAAAATAATTAATTTTAGTCATACTAGAAATATTTTTTTACGAACAATATTGAAATACTATAATGTATTATATAACCTAACCTTTTAAGATGTTTGAATTATATTGTATGTAATCATAAAATGTTTGCAGCTGTTTATTATAAAAATATACTGAATCATCAATTAAAGCTTCTAATTTAGTTTTTTTAAGTTGATTTAAAACTTGAGTGAATATTCTTCTCTGTGGCATCTTTACCAAAAACATACAGTCCTCAAAACGTTTGAAATAATTTGTCCTTTGGTTGTTGAATTTTTGTTTATTAACTTCCGATTTTGGAGATTGCACATATTCATTATAAATTAAAATTATCTCATTTATCGGTTCACTTCGTAAACGATAATAATAAAATATTTCTGATAGAAAATTGAAAAAAGTTAAGGCCATAGAAAAATGATTATTAAATATATCTTTTTCGTTTAGTATTTGATTTGGCACTTGTGCTGTGAGTAGACAATAGTGAACTAACGTTGTAATTCCAATGCTTTCAATAACATTTCTAAGCCAAACGATGGCTTCCATTGGATCTCCATATTCTTGTATAGCACTTTTTGTAACTTCTTCTAAGGTTCTTCCATCAACAGGCGTACGGTATGATAAATGAGGTGCTGTACCTTGATAAGGTTTATCTAAAGGCACAGGAATATGAATATCGTAATTTAGGTAAAATTTGTTAAAAGATTTGACATTTACTTTATCACTAGTATACACACTTCCAGTCTGCATTTGGTAACGTAACAATGTCTTGTGTTTAATTATATGTGCTATGGCAACATCAACAGTTATATTATCCATATCAATTTGCACGCACGTAAAGATTTTAGCTAAACAAATTAACAAAAATGCATAACTAATTAAAACCATATCGAAGAAAATTACAACAAACTATGAGTGAAAATCTAATTTAGATGTGCCGAAGAAAAAAAATTATTAAATTTACTTGTTGACGTACGTGGGTTTTTATATTATGAAAGAACTGTAAATTAACTGAAGTAATAATAAATTTTAATATATTTATAAAATCAAACAAACTGTTTTTATATTTTTCTGTAAATAAAAATACTAGTAATATATTTTTTTATAAATTAAATGCAGCAAATATTAGTTTATATTT
>NW_026099575.1:10175807-10180667 GCF_025091365.1 Daktulosphaira vitifoliae | reverse complement strand
AAAAAAAAAAAAAAAAAAAAAACACATCATAGTAAAATTAATACCTTCTCCGCTTCGCATCGAAGCTAAAAAAATAACAAATAGCATAATGAATTTAGTTATATATTAAGGTTTCTTCTTTATTTTTTTTTTAAATTTTATAGACCACATACTTTATAGAGGATTAGTAGTTTAAATATTTCATAAATAAAAAAAATTGTGTTCAATAAAAATTGGGTTATTTAATGAATTAATAGTTTCTAAAAAAGTACAGATAAATATTAAACAAATTCTTCACCAATTGTTGAAATAATATATCAAATTAAATAAAACATGTTCAATAATAATATAACCAAAATAAATCAAAATCTGTGATCATGCTATTTTACTTATACTTAAATTTATAAATATTATTACCTATGAAATATCTCCTAAAACACAAATACCACGTCTATGTCACCAAAAAACCTACTTAGTATGTTTCCAATAAGGTCGGTCGCATCCTCCATTATGTTACATGTTTAATAGGGCTGCTACCACTGTCCATAGACTTGAGGAAAGAGAGCAAAATGTGCAGGCAAGATTAACGAGACAATTTTAAATTTTATATGTGACGCATATACTAAGAGTTTTGTATTATTCTCATGTGCCAGTGTAACTGTGCCGAATGACTTTATATTAATATGGCTCTTAAATTATTTAAAAATATATTGCATGGTAAACTTTACTGATGAAGTAAATAACACACTAATTGTTTATCCCGTTAATAAAGACACCCCACGACACAATCAATAATTAATAAGAAATAAATTTCTCAAATTTATTTAAAGACCGTGATCTTTCATATGCTACAATACTTAACTTAGATGTAGCGCCCTGTCAACGACGTGTTACAAAATAATTAGTATTATCTCGGAAATCATATGTCTACATAACGTTGTTAAATCATGTGTGGTCAACATAGAGATGCCCTTTTAATGATTAGTTGGAAAAACATATTTTCTATACTTAAGATATATAATTTAAAAACTTTTTATCACTTCTTTGAACATACTTTTAAACGTATTTAAATTTTTAGGTTTAAAAATATTTTTTATAATTCTTTTTATATAGCTTCATTGTTTTTAATTTATTTTGGTTTAGCCTTCAAAGCAATTAATGAATACATTTTTCATTTAAAAACTCATTTTTCTATTATTTATTAACTTAAAAAAAAATATCAATATTACATTTTTTTTCGGCTATTATAAACTTTTTATGTTGTCATTATTTACAAGTTTGGTGGTGGAATAAAAAGAATTGTATAAATTGTACATATAACTCGATTATGTGTTTTTATTTTTATAGAATTAACTAAATTAATAGTTTACGAATAGCAGTAAGATGTGATTAATTTGATAGTCATCGAGTGTAGTTTTTGAAATAAGAANTGATAGTCATCGAGTGTAGTTTTTGAAATAAGAAGACTCCAAATAAAACAATTAAAATAATTAAAAATAAATGTTGAAACTATATTTTTGTTTTAACATTAGATCCAATGAAGTTAGATTAATTGTCATTAAAGAATATTCATTTTAAAAGAATTGTTATAATATATTAGAGTATTGCCCATTAACAAATCTTAAAAAAAGCTCTCAACAAGAATAATATAATTTTATTACCGCAGCATTACTCAATTGAAATTAAATGCTTTGTTATTTACTTATATAACTCCATAAAATAATTATAAAAAAAATCAGCACAGGAGGTTCACGGCACAGTAGTGACGTGGCATAGTTGGATCAAGTATAATGATATCTGATAGTGATTAAAATCACTATCATAAAAAACTCTTCGATGTAAATTTTTTGATAGTGTTTAATTAAAAAAAATTGNTAATACCTTCTCAGCTTCGCATCGAAGCTAAAAAATTAGTGGATTATTTCAAAAGCTACATGATCTGCTATTTCCTTATTTATATCCTGATTAAGATAAAGTATGACGAATAAAAAAGGGATATAAATATTATTTCTCATAAAAAAATTGTGTTAATCTATACACTTTTCAATAAGTTATAGCATTATAATTAGCTACCTGTATTTGTAATCCCTAGTGTATTATATATGAATATTAACTCAAAAATTTGAAACTTTAAATGTTTATATCTAGTAAACGAATAAAGTTATATTAAAAATTCAAATTCCATTTGCTATTTAATTAAAAACTCAAACATTTTATTAAATTCAAAATATGTGTTCTCATTTAAAAAAACTCAAGTTAATGTTTTTTAACCTTGAAGGGATGACAAATATCATGTTTTTACTACATATTATTGTAGTGTTTTTTGAATCAAACAATATTTTCTTTACCAAAAATTTAAAATTTTCAATGGTTACTGAGTTTACGAGTGTCTTATCCTTAATGAATCTCCGATAGAATATTAATATTTTCAACCAAAAAAACTGAAACAAAATCTTGGTTTCTAAAAAGTAATATAAAATTTATTCATTTTTAAAATAAAATAAAAATATTTTTTTAGTAATTCATATAAACATATAATATTATTATTACCTACCAATGATGTTTTAATTTAGTGTTAATTATTAAAATTAATTATAACACATTTTTAATAAAGTAATATTCAAGTATGATATAGATTTTATCAATAGATATGCTTTCTGTATTACCAGTTGGTGTATTATAAACTTGCAACAATGTGCCTTACTATAGTACTTTAAGAATATCTGTTGACAAAGTCATAATTGATACTTTTTTCTAACTGTACTTATGATTTATACTAAATGAGATTTTCAGTTCGTCCTAAAACTAGGTTCAAGGCGAATATAGAACATTGACTATGTAAATATTATAACTCTACAATTAACTTTATTCATTTATTAGATATAAAACTTTAAATTTTCAATTTAATGAGTTAATATACATATATAATTCACGAGAAATTGTAACTACAAATAACTAATTGATATTTTTTAAGACGACACTATTACAGATACGGAGCGTTTATAGTCAATTGTGATTTTATGCTTTCTGTATTTTCCAGCATCTTTCCATAGTCCCAACTAGAATAAAACTTTGGGGGTGTTATTATTATTTTTTACACTAAAAATATTTTTATATAATAACACACATATATTTTACATTTATTTTAAGGTATCNTTATATAATAACACACATATATTTTACATTTATTTTAAGGTATCTTAACCTCCAGTTGTGCTTTTATAACTAAATTTACTAGATTTTTGGAACATACTTCCCTTCATATTAGGAAAATCATAAGTAATCTATATTTTTACCCACAAAAATATATTGAATACATAAAGTATAATGTACGAGAAATGAAATTTTTAATATTTAAATAAATGTGTAAAAATTGATATAAAAATTATTTGACTATTTGAATTAAAAAAAAAAAAATTCTGTTTATAAATTAATGGCCACTCTAAAATTATCAAAAATTTAATTGCCTTATGAAGTATAATAAATAATAATAAAATAATTGTTAATGTATCAATTTATTTAAGATACATTGAACAAATGACTTTTCCACAGAAAATGTTGAGACTCGTACATGCGACATATCTTTCTGAAAATGTTAGCATAGTACAGCCAGTTTTTTTTTACATTTGCAAATTTATAGCGCGTCTTATTATGTATAATAATTAATAGTTAAATATCTTTGAATGTATCAATTTAATTAAGATACATTGAACAAATGACTTTTTCTTAGCAAATGTTAAAACTCGTACATGCGACATATCTTTCTGAAAATGTTAGCATAGTAAAGCCAGTTTTTTTTACATTTGCAAATTTATAGCATGTACTAGTGACATAACTGTCTCGATATATCAAACTATGTACAGCCCGCTAATTTTATATTATAAGTTTAAAGTCATCATTTGTTTTGAAAGTGTAACATAAATGAAAACAAACTTTCACATATCAATATGCATTTATAAGCAGTTCTCAAAATTGTATATATATATATATAGGTTATGATAAAATAGAGGTATCATTAATTAAAGATCCAACGTTTTTGTTTAAAGTTCATATAATCAAATAATTTTATCAATCAATTAATGTTAATCACTTTTTTTTTCTAAGATATCAAATCACGTAAATAACAATTTGTGTATTTTATATTTTTTGTGGGGGATAGAAAGTCTAAAGTAGTCTAAACTGAAGTGAAATATATTCAAAAAAATGAAATACAGTTAGTTATATAAGCGCAACTAAAAGTTATGTGATATTGACTCCACAAAAAATATAGGATATAATGTGTTCTTAAATAAAAATATTTTTTATGCTGAGAAATTTATGTTGACACTGACTGAAATTTTATTCTATAGGTGCCTACATAAAATTTCTGGCAAAATTGAAAACCACTCCAATATAAATTACATTACCCTATANGAAAAATTGAAAACCATTCCAATATAAATTATATTACCCTATAATATTTAACGTACATTCAATGAAACATTATATTTTTATTAGTATAATTAATTAATCCTTATAAACGAGAACACAAAAATTAATCTTATTAAAAAGTAAAAAATAANACACAAAAATTAATCTTATTAAAAAGTAAAAAATAATTCTAATTTAATAAGGAGATCGCATTGTGTATTAAAAGTCATTTGTTTCCATGACACTGTAACTTTGAACGATCAAGAATACTTGACTATTATATTATTAACCACTAGCCAGTAATTATATTAAAAAATTATTAATATTAGATAACAAAGTGGGGATCATACAAAACTGATGTTAAGGGTACAGAGCTGGAGAAACTTTTAGACTTCAATAATATATTCATTAGGGTGGTCCTTATTTATAGGAGAGAAAATTTTTTATAAATATTTTTCATTTCTCACCCTC
>NW_026099575.1:10170429-10175707 GCF_025091365.1 Daktulosphaira vitifoliae | reverse complement strand
ATATAAAATAAATTAAATTTTCTAAATTAAGTATAAAATTTTCTTTTCATTTTTTACCAATTTTGAACGATTTGCTAATGCATTTTTTTATTACCTATTATTAATCAAAAATCAAAATTTCATCTAGTTCAGTCAATATATTATTAATATTTCTTTAATTTGATAAACATTTTCCATTTCACATATTGTTTTTATATGTATTATTACCAATCAATTTTGTACAAATTTAGTATTTTAAATATATATTTTAGCTTCGATGCGAAGCTGAGAAGGTATTGGTTTTACTATGAAGTGTTTTTTTTTTGTCTGTTACCACTTTATCTCAGCTCTCACCGAACGAATTTCTTTCAACGATACGTCAAAAGTCATAATCGTATCTAGTCGAAGACATTATCCTCAAAAATTAATAAAATTTGAACTAGCTAAATTTCCATTTTTATTAAGTGACGAATGTGACGTACGGTTTCTGAGACGGTATAATTTGGGTCTTTCACATTGTAGCATTGAATTTTTTCTTAATTCTTTTTGAGTTAGAAAAAAATGTTTAACTCATTTGATTTTTATCTCATTTAGATTNAAATCCATAACTTTTTTTAAAATAACCAAATCAATATAATTCTTTTTTATATAGATTCATAATATCATTACCTTTCATTTGGTATATTTTTTACATAAATTTAACCCTTAACCTGCCCACAGGGGGGAATTTAAAAGGACAACTTTTTCACAAAAAATTAATTTTTTCAACTTGATTTTTGAAAATGTTCCGGAAGGTCTGAAACTTTTATATATATCTTAAATTAAAGCTAATGTAATATACATTATCATGAAAAAAAAAAAATTTCGGACTTTATTTTATCTTCATGGTGAAAATGGCTACCGAATGCTATTTTTGTGTGAAAATTTTCGATTTTGTATTTTACATTTTTAATTTTATTATGCTATAACTTGTTGAAAAGTGTATGGATCAACACAATATTTTTATGAGTAATACTATTTTTTAATAATCTTTTTTTCATTCGACATACTTTATCTTAATCAGGATATTAATAAGGAACTAGCAGATTATGTAGCTTTTGGAATAATCCACCAATTTTGTAAAATTAAACACTATCTAAAGATTTGCATCGAAGCGTTTTTTATGATAGTGATTTTAATCACAGTCAGATATCATTACACTTGATCCAAATATGTCACGTCACCACTGTGCCGCGACCCCCTTATGCTGGTTTTTTTTTTTTTTTTTATACGACCTGCCTAGTTGTAGGCCGCCCTGGAACTACCGTTAGGTATTACTTCAGGGCGGCCTACGCTGTCTTTAAAACTCATACCACCACGTTGTGAATTAGCCCGAAATTAATCAAGGGCTGAATCACAACATGGTGTGGCCTTCCCCGTTCAATGCGAGGGGGGCAAAAATAACTCACATCAAAACAACACATAACATTAAACACAAAATACCTAAGGCGCCGGCCTTAACCAGCGCCTTAAGTCCTCCTGTACCGGGTGGCGCGGCTGCCTTTGTCTCAGCCGTTAAGCTTCCTCCTTCTTTTTCAAGATGGATTCGGCGAACGCCTGGACGAGCCTCCACGCCTCCCGGCACCTTAACATCAGGTCCACCATGGTCCCGACTCGGAACGTGGACCCTAGTCGAGACTCCAAAAAGTCCCGTTCCTAGGTCCACGCTTCTCACCGGAAGAGGGTGTGCAAAGTGCTATCAGCCTCTCCCGGGCGATCCAAACAGTGGTCGCACGTCGGCGTGGCTGCTTTACGAATACGATGTAAGTACTCGTTAAAGCAGCCGTGGCCTTACANTTTACGAATACGATGTAAGTACTCGTTAAAGCAGCCGTGGCCTTACATCACTTGGGTGAGACGATAAGTCATCTCACCATGAGTCCGGTCCACCCACCTGTCCAGACGATCGGGTGCTGGGCCACTCTGTATATATATACTTTCAAAATGTCTTATAAACCATCCATTTCTATATTGAAAATTTTAAATAATGTATTTCTATTATCTTAACTTTCATTTATACGTTAAATTTATAATAATCATAATAAATCTAGGCAATAAGATTCTAGTATACTTTCGATGCAAACATTTATTTTTTCATTTAATTAATTTAAAATTCAATAAGAATTTTGTATCTTTTCATATTTATTATAATGTAATTTTTGTTCTCCGTCGTCTCTATGAACATATATCGCACCGATGGTGCGTCTTAAAATTGGTTTCTTTCGATTGGCCTTCAGTCTTNAAAATTGGTTTCTTTCGATTTGCCTTCAGTCTTTTCTTTCGTTTCAGTACTATACCCGCTTTGTTGTTGAAGTACTTCATTGAATTACTATAGTCAAACGCTTGGCACATTCTGCCGGAGAGAAGCGCTTTGTAACCGTCCCTAAATCTATGATTGAATATAGCATACAGTAACGGATTAATGGATGAGTTTGCAGTACCCAGCCATTGAGCTATTGGTAGTATTGCTAAGGTGAAACGCTGAACAGTTGGCGACATGGGCACAAATTTAATACAAGTGAATACAACGTACAGCGGCAACCATGAAACTGCAAACAACACCACCACATACAGAATCATTGTAATCACCTTCATTTTAGACCTTTGTACCATGCTAGCACTGTTGTGCATTGGCTCACCGGGTACTTTTCGACAGCTAACTTTTAACCAAATGAACAAGTAACACACTGCGATTATTGACAAAGGCAAAATATAACACATCAACAGATTTGCAAACACAAAGTACCAGTTTCCATATTCCGGAGTTGGCCATGATTCCACACATATCTGTAAATAAAATTATCATTATTTGCTTGTTTAACGTGTTCAGTTTATGTTTTATTGCATTGATTAAAGTAACTTGACTTTAATTTACTTTTTTAACATTTACTAAGAACATTTAGATATCTTTAAGTATGTGTTTGACGTTGATAATGGTAACACTATTCCCGAAATCAACGTATCCGCGATTTTTTAGAAATATTTTGTGGCTTTTCGAGTCAAATATTATTAATAGTTTAACATTAATTATAATTATAAACAATATTAGTCTCGAGCGATCAATTTTTATTGTATACTCAAAAAATAGCAATTATAATAAAATGACTAAAATAGAATTACTTGGCGATCACTTCCTTCTTCCATGAGTTGCATGTTACAACGAAAACAGCTCGTTTGCAAATGCCTTTACCCACTGGATTCATCGGAAAACATATAGACATGCATCGCTCCACTGATACCCACTGAAATCGTTTCTATAATTTTTAATTAAAGTTTCGTATTAAAGTGATCTACGTAAGAAACAATCACATTGGATGCTATTTAAATTCCAAAAGAATTTTATTTTTTAATTGAAGTCTTACAACTTAGTCCAATATTCAACTAATTTTGATACCATTTAAATTATTAACAATAAAATATGCGTTTTAAAAGATATAAAATAAAAACAAAATTTTATAACAGTATAATATCATTAATAAAATTTACTAGTCTTTATAATTTATTCATTAAATTTATTTTAAAACATTCTTCAAGTTTATAGCTGTGATAGTATTGGTAATTTTAATAAGAACTTTTTATTTATAAATAATAAGTGTTTTATATTTCCGTGATTATAAAAAATTACATGTTTATTTTATGTTACCTAGATGATTTTTAATAAAGAAATTGTTTTTTAAATAATAAAAAATAAGTTGTATGTGTATAATGAATGTTTATTACAATTTAGAAAGAGAAAAAATAATGTATATATTTATAGAAAACAAATTAAGTAAGAACAGCAACCATTAAAATACGCTAAAAAATCAATATAAAATACCTAGCACAGTGAGAACGAGCTATAGTTGGGACAAGTATAGAAGATAACTGCCAGTGATTAAATTCGCTATCATAAAAAACGCATTGATGCAAATCTGTAGATACTGTTTAATTTTTAGAAAGAATTGTTGAATTATTCCAAAAGCATCGTCAACAACTATTTACTCTTTTTTTTACGGTCGACATAATGTCGGCCGCCCTGGAACTACCGTGAGGTATTGCATCAGGGCGACCGACGTCGCTATAAAACTCACATCGCGGTGTTGTCACTCAGCCCGAAATTAATCAAGAGCTGAGTCACAACACGACATGGCCTCCCCCGTTAGCCAAATTCCAAAGTGGGATCCGTTGCCCAGGTCGCACCACATAGAGGTGGCGGTAGGACTTCGCTGTGGGCTGGCATATAATTCACAAAAACACGAAGAGGACGAAGCCGCTAGGCGGACTTCTCCAATCCTCCAAACTTTTTGGGACAGTCCCTGGCCCGGTGGTCCTCTTCCTTACACTTGTAGCAGCGCAGTCCCTTGTCCTTTGGGACACGGATGCGGCACGTGCTCCATCCTACCCGAAGCCAACATAACTATTTTCTCTATATAAAGGGAAATTATTCGATATAATAAAATTATAAGGAATGAAAGATTGTACAAAGGTATACATAAAGTATTTATAAAAAAATTGTAGTGATCCACACATTTTTCAAATGACACCAAATTTTAACACAAAAATAGCATGTTTTTTAACTATGGCAGGCATTAACACATAGAAGAAAAGTTATCAAGGCAATTTTTTTAACAGATAGTACATAATATTTACTTATTTAAACATATGTTTGAACTCGGAGTATTTCCGGAACATTTTCAAAACTAATGTTGAAAAGTTATATGTTTATGTTAAAGTTGCAAAAAATTTTTTCATACATTTTTTAAAAAGTTATGACAATTTTAAGAAAAATAGCTTAAACAATTTCGAAATTAACCGATTTTAAAAATTATTAACTTTTTTGGTATTTCCAGCATCTACAGAGAACGAAAGAAAATTTTTGAGTATTTTCAACTAAATACGATTTGTGATATTTCATTTTAAAAAATTGGTTCAGTGAAAGACGAGAAAAAGTATTGAAAGTCACCATAACAAAAATAAAAACATTATGATAAAATTAATTAATAATTTTTCAACTTCAAATTAAAGTTAAATTAATGGAAAAAAAACAATAACACTTAAGTAAAATAATTCACAAATAAATCTAGTTACAAAAAAGGAAAATTGATGTTGGAATCATCAAAATGACAAGCGTCATTAATTCAATTTATAATTTTCGTCGTTCCCTTCAAAATTGCCATCGATACGATTTTTTTCTACGTTTATAGAAAAATGATTTTCTCCGTCGCTAAAATTCATTCATCATATTTTTTAGCTTCTCCCTTCTATTTCCTGCGCTATCATG
>NW_026099575.1:10158912-10170329 GCF_025091365.1 Daktulosphaira vitifoliae | reverse complement strand
TTAATATTAAAAATTATAAATTGTTTAGAAATGACTCGCCGAAAGTAAAATAATAAGTGTAAATGAATGTGGAAACAAAATTCCAATATAAGACATACTCTTTATGTCGGTTATAAATATTATTAATTCGAGTTTTCAATATTTATAAGAACATTTGCATCACTGTTGTATTATATAAAATAGAACTTCTGTATATAAAACAGATAATTTATAAGAAAATTGGGTATTATTTTCATAGTTATTTTTAACTTTGAAAAATCGAGATGTATGAATAAACTATGATCTATTGTATTCACTTAGTCATATTTACTCAAATTATTATTAAGTTCTTAATCTTTCAAAGTATTATGTGTTAGAAGGCTAGTTGATACAGTTTTTACTCTCGTATCAATAATATTTTAGATAGAGTAATGAAATTTAACAGATAACTTCAAAATTACATAGAGGTTTAATGTGAAAAAATAATTTTGTCTTAATTATCCACATTATTTTAAATATAGATAAAAACATTAAAAGTTAATTTTGTATCCACTTACCCCGTCAATTGGAAAAGTTGACACATACAACAGGGCAAGTTGACGTAACACTTAAATATTTATTATTTATGACTGAAAAAAATTTATCAATAAATAAAATTTTATTTAAATAAAAGAAAATGACAATAAATCGATTAATGTTACAATTTTGTTAACATCTTATTGAAAAACTAAGTTAATAATTGATCAGATAAAGTAATATTGATATCTATGAANTTGTTAACATCTTATTGAAAATAAGTATTGAAAAACTAAGTTAATAATTGATCAGATAAAGTAATATTGATATCTATGAATTGATCTATAAATTTAAACGACATTATTTAAATTAATTTACATTAAAGATTAGGTTTTAAATTTAACTAATATAAAATGAAGGTTGTAAGTCTAAATAATATCTTAACTTATGTTTTTATTAATAGTATTAGATGAACAAAAATGTATGTAATATAAAAATTGTTTTTACCCAAATATCATTTAAATCTAGTTTATTAGTTATTGAATTAAGAAGAATAAAATATAGTAATATAATAATATGTAATAGCTGATAATAAAAATCGATTTATTAATAAAACTAAAGAGGGGCTGAAAAATTTCTATGGTCGTGTATTTGTTATTTTCGCAATACAGCTGATACCTTTTTAAGCTTTAGTACTATTTTTTATATCAAAAATATGCTTAATATTTATCAAGCGTTCTTATGACTTTTTATAGGATCTTATATTTTTAACGAATTTGCAAGAGAACAAAAAATGTATTTTACATGTGCTACGGTAGCAGCGTTTTTGTAATAAATAATATTGGGACAAAATGTCTTGAGCGAGAGAAAAATAATACAAAAGTAGCGACCACAATTGTGGTGGGCCGCAGCTAATGTCCTGGAAGGAATACGACGTTGACTTTGGTCATGACGAGCAGCAGAAAAAAAACCATAGCGGTCGTTGACGATGAACGTCGAAAAAACAGTAAAAGTAAAAGTCGTCGGGGCTTTCGTCAAGGGGAAAAAATGGATATGACAAGATATTAATAGTTATTTTGATAACGTAAAAAAAGGAAAAGAATGAAAAAAAGCCCAAAAGGAATTTCAGATTTTTCAAGATATTATAATGATGTGATGATGTTTTTGTAAACATTGGCTATAAAATTATGTATACACAACAGTAGAAAAAAGATGTGACTGGGCACAAGAAAGATTGACGTGGAAAAAAAGTTTACAATTATGATCAAAAAGAAAACATTACCCCAAATCATCTAAGAAGATAATTTTTAGCATGCAGAACTGTTATATACTTAAATATGATCGATAGTCTATTATTAGGAACTATTAATTTAATTACTTATACCTATAATATAATTATGGATAATTAATTAACTATTAATCACGTATTGTATGTAAAACAACTCTTTCTTAAATATATTCTAACCAAATTTCTAAGTGATTTTTTTGTTTTCTGATTTAAAAAAAAATACTTGGGAAATTATTGTCAAAATTTTATAGAAAAAAAATGACAATACATTAAGCGTAGCTTAATTGAAGAAATAAAATCAAACGATAAGGTCAATTATGATCATTAAGAAAATATTAATCATAAATATTTTTAGATTTTAGGACAGTAGCTAACACAAAAATATGAGATGGTTGAATCTAATAATATGTGATAATTTTATTTGATTCTAAATTTTGATTTATGACCTTGTATAATTCAATATTAGATTTTGTCAATTTAAAATATCATCAAATATACTCGTTCAATTTATTACGTCAACAAATCGTTTAAATCAATTAATTATCAAAATTATTTTAGATTATTTTAATCATTTAGATATTTAAGATTTCATATTTTTATATTATAAGCTTTTTTTTAGGCTTTGATCATTCCAAAAAAGGTAAAAATAAAGTCGACAATGAAATACTTCAATGTGAAGTTATTTATTTTTTAAATAAAATGAATTTTTGTTGAATGAATTGGCTTAAAAGAATTGTAACAACTATGTATATACTGTGTTGTTAAGTAAACGTATTTATAATTTAGTATGCTTAAAAAAACAAATATTCAGTTACTTAGTAGTTTGATTCGGAAAAAACTCTTGATAATTTTTTCGTTAAATTTTGTGCTTCATATTTGTAAAAAATATTTTACATTTTTCATATTTAAGTGTTTATAAAAACCTTAAAATTCATTATGAGTTCATTGGTGATGACCGAGACACTTGATTTTGCAGACACCATCTCAGGTATGTAAAAAATTCATTTTTTGCAGCCGTCTATTAATTTTTTGTATTTATAAAACTAAAATTTATTAATACTGTGTCATAATTTCTTTAAGACGCTTTCATCCCTGAACTTAATGTCTCCAAAACTTGGATCCGCTCAATTGTGGATTGGTTGAAACCATTATCGTTCGATAAAAAAGTATCTAAAAAAAGTTATATCTATGCAAACAATGTTATTAACTTGTAAAGTTTAATTTTTATTAACAGTACGAGTTTTATAATTCGGTTCGGACAATGATGGAATGGTTGACTTCTATTGAAACAGATATCATTACTTTGACATCAGAGCCACCGCAAAATTTACTCAGCAAAAAAGCCTATCTGTTATACTTGCGAAGTCTAATGCGAAAAATCAAAAGCAAAAAGGATCTGAAAGATCGCATCATTAAAAAAGGCGGCAAGATTATCAGAAGATTGGATTATCCACCAACTATGATGATGGTTAACAATTGGATAGCACGTGTTCAGACAAAGTGGATTGTAGTTTGCAACTTGGCTATTGAAGTAATTATTTATTTGCGTATAACTTACATTTTTAAGAAAGTAATTTATTTTCGATTTTAAATAATACTATATTTTTTTTAGACGGAAAAGCAACTATTAAAATCTGAATTCTTTGAAGAAAAAGTCTTTATTAAAGATTCTGTAACTAATTAGACAACCGAATTGTGATCGTTGTTCAAAATAATATTATGTTTTTTTTTATGAACATTTTTTGTTTTATGGTAATTACTACCAATTGTACTTCATACTCAGCTCAGAGGAACTTCTTAAAATAGCTAAATTCTACTTTTTAACGGACATTTGAATTATGATCATTTAAAATACGATATATTTTTTTTCCTTGATATTTGTTGTTTCTTGGTAATTATATTAATATTGTTTATATGCACTTTTCATTAAACGTTTTACTCAACTATAGTTTTTATAATTAAAAATTTAAATTTATATGAATAAAAATTATTTTTTGAAATATTTTTTCTTAAAAAATTATATTATTAAAATGAGTGTNTTTTTGTTACTATTCATGGATAATTTTTTTTTTAATTTGATTGTACTGATTTTAAATAGACTTACCAAATTTAGTCTCTTTGTAGGATTATTTTAATAACTTATTTTGTATTTAATTAAGCAACAAAATTGTAAAATCATTAATTTTACAAAACAATTCTTCTCTAGCGTCTATTAAGTAAACTATTTTAATTTTATTTGAGAGAAATATATTTTATATAGCAAAATAAAACCTATTAATAAAAAATCATATTATTCCTCAAAATTTATTTTCATTTTTTTAAAAATAACCACAGTTAATTGATAAAATTAACTAAAGAATAATTTACTAGATAAATAGATATATGTTTTCATATATCCATTCACATTTCCATAATATTTTCTAAATAGGACCTGAGGTGTTTTCACAACAATATCATAGGTTATTGCGGTTATTATTAAAATTACATCAATTTCCTTAACAAAGTTGCTCTGTATCACATAAGCTCATGTAGACTATTAATATGAAAAATAACATAAAAATTGTGTTCAAGCTAATGTCACTGATACTACCAAACTGTTATTGCATCATTATTTACATATTTTAACAGTGCACATCAAAATTTTAAGGTTTATGATTTTTGTTTGTAAGTTAATTATATATGTATATATAACTGTAAATAATTAATATAAAAAATATGCTCTAAAAATATATCATCAGATAGTAAATACGTCTCCAAGCAAACCACATAAGAGAAACGAAAATAAATACATATTAAAATTTTATGATATGAATTATTTAAAATATTTAATATCATACAAAAAGTTATAAAATTTTAAAATGAAACCTATTTTATTAAAGTAACCCCATTTTATGGAATGTATTTCAATAATAAGCAATATTATTTACTTTTTTAAGTGATTATATATTTTATAAAATATTTAATAAAAATAGAATATAGAGATTTCTTTCCTATTAAAAACTTATACAAACTATGCCATTTAGCAATTTTGTTTTAAGTTTTGACAATGAAATTCAATGAATCACATTACAGAAATATTACAATCGGATTTCAGTTATACTTGTTGTAAATAAAAATTAAGAATTAAACATGGTTGTTGACACCAAACCTTTGAAAACAAATTGTTACTATACAAAATTACAGTTTTTAACTTGATGACATCGTATAAGCTAGTATAATTTTTCAGTTAATTTTCATCTAAAGTATTGAAGATTTTATAACTAAAAAATGCTTAGAATAGTGATAAACTATTCTAAGCATAAATTAAAGAACAAATGAAAAACAATACAATTTCTTATAATAATATATGCATTAAAATCCAGAATATTTATTGTGTGTCGTGTATACAATTTGTGTTTTATAATATTACTTAACACTGAAAAAAATACCAAAATGTATTAATTAGTTGTTACATAACTATTATAGTGTGTCATTTTTTACCAATCCTTCAGCGCAGTGTTTAACCAATAGACATTCATAATTTTATAACAAGGGTTAAAGAATTTATGCAGTGGTTATGTTCTTGAAGTTGTTGGGTCATTAATCTTATAAAAATAAAAAAAACGCTTTTAAATGGGATGCCAGAAAAAAGTAAATATTGTATGTATATATATATATTTATACATAGAATATAAAAGAGAGGGAAAAAGCCATCATACTGTGCACTAAGAAAACCGTAGTTGTTATTTTATAATTCCCGAGGGTTTCGTGGTGACCTCGCAATATGTGTGCATAATATCCGTTACAATGTTTGGAAGACTCACTACTGCTTTTTGGGGACAGAAGTCGATATTTTAAAATTATTCTTAGTGAGTGTCAAAAAAAGTCTACAGTTTTTGGCATGGCTTTTGCCTCCGTCGTACATTAATGGTCCGATTTTTAATTTGTTAACACAATATAATATCTAGGCACTTGTTTTTTGTTTTTTTTTTTTATTAAAGTAAATTTTGCCTATAAGAAATAGTCAAGTTGAACATTTTTATTTAGGAATATAATAAATTAAGATTTTTCAATTGTCAAATCGCTTTCAATGTTTAATATAATCAAATATGTTTAATTATTGAAAAAATCACGTTATTTCTTCAAAAAATAGATTTATTTTTAGTATTGCAATTTATTTTATGGGCGACGCATCCGATAAATACATTGTGTAGGATTTCAGTAAAATTAAAAAACGCTATATATCAATAGTGATAAAGAAACAAGCCATACAATACATTTTACCTTACACTTGATATTAAAAACTTTATTAAATATATACTCGAAGTTAGTGTGAAATATGGCCAATACTCGCGACTAGCAGATACAATAGATATAAGTATTCTTTGATGGGTTTGTCAGCGAAGATAAATGGGTACAGAATGTCTTCATTTAAATATAGAATTATGTTTCTATTGTCTTTCTTTGTAATATTTTATAGAAAATTGTCATTTTAATTTGTTATTCAACATAGTATGAATAAATAGGTCAGCAATAAAAACAATTGTATATTTTTTATTTTTGATCTCGAAATTTTATTTTTGTAAAATGTTAAAAAAAAAAATACAGAATTTTAGGTTTAATAATTTATTTAAATATATTGTACTGAGTAGTTAAAAATGATTATTGTATTGACTGCATAAACTTGTGATATATTATGCATTAGCCAAAGTTTTAAACCAATACTTGTAGATAAGATTACGCGCTATTTTCGATAATTTCTCTTTGAAATTTTGACAACATCGACATCAAACACATTTTTTTGTCGTGATATAGTTTATTGAGACGTTGTTGATGTACATACATGTTTAATGCCCCTTTTATGCGCGTTCCCCCTGTATCCATCCATATCGAAAACCCTTTATATTTCTATAGAAAATGTTCACCCTCACCCGCGCCCATCACATCACAGTGGCTGAATTAAATATAAAAAGAGAAAGCAAAAAACACATAGAACATTCACCCTTCTTTAACAGAATAAATATGACAGCCGCCCATCCATCATTTCAGCGCGACCGAGATGTTACTGGCTGCCACTGTCACCGTGACGTCAGTCGCCGTTTTGTATTCGGCACACAGTCCCCTTCTGCACTTCACTATCTATCGGTTCTTGATTGCATCTTCAGTTACTGCTGCCTCGGACTAATAAAGACTTGCCGCCGTATGGCATTTGACGACACTCGTGTGTGTGTGGATATCATGTACAGTACATATGAANGTTTGACGACACTCGTGTGTGTGTGTGGATATCATGTACAGTACATATGGAGTACGTCTGACGAACTTGTTTATTAATTTTCGTAACAGGAAAAACTCAAAGAAAATTTACCTATGTGAATACCATATAGATGACACAGTTATCATATAAATCCGGAAAGGATTCATGACATTTCTACTAGATAAAAACTTATTTTCTACAGTGAAAGTAAACAGAATGTTTACAAATTTATAAAATGAGAAATTGATGTGTACAAATACACATCACGTTGTTTAAATTATTGTAATTATTATGTTTATCTTAAAACAATAATAATTTAATAGGCTGTAACCTAAAAAAAATTATATTTTTAATATCTAACAACATTTTACGGGGACAAANATATTTTTAATATCTAACAACATTTTACGGGGACAAAGTTTTCCAACCGTAATAATTATTATAGATATATATATATTGATTAATTATCAGTACAAATTATATTATTTACATAATTTATATTGGGTAGTACTTCGAATGAGTTTAGTACGTCGCTTTGAAGCCATGAAAATATTTCTTCAGAATTTTAAAGTAAAACAAAGAACTAGAAATGTGTTATAATTAAAAAAAAATAATTAATATTATGTTTAAAACTTTCTAATATAATGCGTATAATATTGTTAATTTCTGTACCAAAAATAATAAGGCTAACTTTTATACTCCTGAAAAAGTAATATGCCGCAACTAATCGAACACACACGATGTAAGGTTTACACGATTCTTTTGAATCATATAAACTTGAAGGCATAAACTACACATTTGTCTTAGTGTATTATTAAGCAGTTATTTAACTAGTCAACTGTAACAGTTCGAGAGAAAATAAATTAGCTATTAAAAGCGTTGGCCGGAGAGCTTTTCAATCTAATGGAAACTTTTAATATAGTCTGATAATCATTTTGACGGCGTTGGCAAAAAGCATAGAGGGGAAAACTGCCTCCCCGATACTGGCCCAGCCAATCGTTTTTGATGAAGATGGAAACTTTTGGACCCCAAAAACTCTGTCTCTCATTCGACGTTTCGGGCATCTCGCGGACGGCAGACGACGGAGAAGTGTCTTAATTAAATTTCTAGCGCCTTATGTTTCTCCCCAACTTTAGGATACTCTTGACGGGTTTATATTATCTAACTAGTTTTTCTTCCATTTCACCGTCTTTCAGTCCACTTCACCGTTTGCTAGGGTCGAATCAAAGTTGTCACATCCCTCGAGTACTATACTGCGTAGTTAATTACTATTATTGTTATTATTATTTGAAAGATTTCCGCAAATGAAGAACAAAACAAGGCGTTAATGAAATCTACTCATTAGAGTCTTTGTTTTTACGAGAAGTCAAAGTTTTTCGAAGTTAAGAAAAAAGATGCTTAAAATAATCATTCCAAAGAACTTTTTGTTTATTCTTAAATAACTTTTTACTGAACTTGTTTTATAATTAACTGAATATTAAAATATATTGAACTTATCATTAATATATAGAAACTTAGAACATAAACTATTAATATTTTATGAATTTCATTATATACCATAGGCATTCGCAGGGAGTTAATGAGACAGTTGTTCCTCTTGTTTTTTGATCGGTCAATTTTCATAACTGTTGTGTATTATAAAATTTTGCAATATAATTTTTAGTTAAATAATACAAATTTTTAATTTTATCAAATTATATTATTAGTATCAGGATTAAGAGCATTATATTTTTATAGATTAAGACATGTAGGTTTGGCTTTTATTTATCAATTTTTAAAGACAATTAATCTTATAAATGATAAAAAAATTACTAAAAATTTTTAAATTTTCTTCTGCGAGGTTCATAAGCACCTATTAGAATAACATTTTTAAGTGTCTTAATTGTATTTTCTTTCTACCTTAAAAAGCACTATACATGTGTATGACAACACACATAATTATTTAATTTCTTAGGGAGCTAGTTCATTAACTGAGGAGATTAGCGAGTCTTCCAATAGTCACCTTTTGGCCAAGGACCGAGGTCTCTGCCATCTTCAACGCTGAGTCTATTAAACGAATAGTGAAATCAAATTTTTAAAAAAATTTCTTTATCTGCCCATGACAATTTTCTACGGTTGTCCTTGTAATGTACAAGTAATAAAATATGAAATTACAAAGTTTTTGAAATTAAATTAAAATTTTCTTAGTAGAATAATTTTTATTATCTCTAATTAAATTATTCTTCAGTTAAATCCATAAAACCTTTACACAAATTTTGAGAATACCATTGCTATAAGTAAGTTCTATAAGAAATAATACAATACAAACTATTTGTAAGAAGTGTATTAATAAATAATGAAGTATATTATTATTTTAATTTGTGTATAATAAGCTATTATAATAGAAAAGAAACCTTTTGATTTATTGTAGAACTTGAAATATTTATTGTTAGTTTTGTTTTATGAAAAATGATAAAAAAAAGTGTAGGTAATTTAAAAGTTTTTAGATTTTGAGTAAACTCCAATCTCTTATTTGATATCGATGGTTTGCAAGTTTTTCATATCTCTGAAGAGCTTCTATTTTTGAATTACATCCGAAGTATAGAAGAAATGAAGAGAAAAATAAAGTAGTAGAAAAAATCTCTGGCAACGTTTCCCAAGGGACCGTTCCATCTTTTCAAACTTGACAGACGGTATCCCCAAATCCCTGGCCGCTGCTTAAACGGACGATTTGTGCCGACTTCCGACCCTTTGCTGCACAACTGTTAAATAATGATGTCGAGCCTTGTGCGAGTATAGTTATTCCTAAAAATATGCAATTCATAACGCCCCGTCTGACGATTGACATCGTATTCTTAATTAATAATTGTGTCCATCATAATATCGAGTGGCATTGTATTGGGCTGTACATACTGTTAAAGAGCCCCTCGCATCAATGACACAAGAATGGTGCAGATGCTATTATCGGGTGTATCGAATCCTAAACAATTCTAGACGACAATATTTTTAGGTTTGCGAGTTTAAATAATGTATTTTTTTATTTTTGAGAAAATTATTAAAAATCATAAAAAGTTCGTGTTAGTTAGGTTTCAACGTTTTTAGTGTAACCACGTTATATTTGTTTTAAAAAGACACCGTTCATTTTTATAATCAAACAAATAACCACTGTAAACGCAATTATAACTCGCAGAGTATTTAATAAAATGTATATAGAGTACTTCAAGATAACGTTGCAGTTGATAATACAGCCGTTGGCGATTGCCAAGTATGCAAAAGGGTATTAACTCAAAAACTTTGAAACTCTGACGTACCCAACAGTGGACCATTAGGGTGGTCACGCAAAAGTCAGTAAAACAAATTAACGCCGACAACAGTAATAGCAGGACATGTAGTGTTTCAGTACAGTGCGTCCCAATCGTTAACCCTTTACGACCCGTTAACGATTTGCCGAGGCGCTATTTTTTTGCGTTCCGCCGTTAGAAAAAACGATTGGCAAATTGAAAGTAACCGTTAATTCACTTTAAATCCAAAAACGTTACGTGCAATGCACCGGAGTACACAATGAAGTAATAGAACTGTTACCGTTGATGTCAACCGATAAAAGCGTGGCGATCAATCAACGGGACGGGCGACGGAACGAGGGACACCACGCGGGGCGGACAAATGTGCATAACTCAAACGATTGAGACGGATCGGATGACCCGATTTGCCGGAGTCAATGTTTTACCGTGTAAGCTACTAAACACACGCACAATACCTGTATAGTTTGCCGTGTATGTATTATGTCTATGCAAATGGGCGTGATGGCCGTTTANCCGTGTATGTATTATGTCTATGCAAATGGGCGTGATGGCCGTTTACTCGGATGTGTATGTGCTCGTGTACAATAATGATGACAAGCTACCCTTTATTCCATAGAGCATACCAACGGTCGGTCGGTGGGGGTAGCGCACATTTTTTATTCATTACTCCTTTTACAAAGCCTCGAGTAACAGTAAAATATAATTTTCACTTCGTATACAATACGAACTGAAAGCAAACCAGTTTGTTTTTGTAGAACTTTAACGCTAATTTTGACTGTGCAATTTCGTTTACATATGATTCATAAACAACATATTTAATACACTGGCACGTTTTAGTTACACAATTTTATTATTACTTTATATTGAGCTATTTAAATGACTTCTTTAAAGGGTTAAGAGGAGAGAAAAAAATTATAGCTTTTTATTTACTAAATATTTTATGGTTAGCTAAAATATAATAAATAATAATTAGCACTGTAAATTACAGTGATTTCGAACTAGTTTAATGACACATAAAACTCATGTTTTGCTTTTTAGATGCATTCTGCTCATGACACACTATTTTATTCACAATGTATTATTTCCTTCCAGTTGTCACAAAAAGTTTATAACCGTT
>NW_026099575.1:10142851-10158812 GCF_025091365.1 Daktulosphaira vitifoliae | reverse complement strand
ATTTATACAGGGAGACTTCTTCGAAATTGGAGAAACTTTGAAAAAATATAAGCCACAAGTCATAGTGACGTCTCCCCCATGGGACGGCCCATCGTATAAGAAACACGAAGTTTACAGTCTCGAGAAGCATATGTGTAAAGACTACGAAGGAGGCGGTAGAAAACTCTTCGACCTGCTGAGAAGTATTGCACCCAACGTAGCACTGCACATACCTAAAACTACAGGTCGAAACGAGGTAAATTATTCTATTTTCTATAGGTAAACCGCAATTGTAGTTAATGTTGAATAATTAATTTTCTAGTTAATACAATTTGGAAAATTATTCGACCTCAACGTGGAAATTCAACACAATTATATCGACGAAAGACACGATTCGATAACTGCGTTTTTCGGTCGATTTTTCAATATGAACACGAAATTCTTATCTAACGACAACAAACTTTATTCAACTCAAGACCGACTTAACCAGTACAAGAACACCGTAACTCCGAAAGAAACGCAGTCTAAACAGTATGGCACAGAGAATACAGATATGAACCCATATGAAGTTAAAGTAAAATACTGCAAAGAACGAAATCTCAACACTGACATAACAAAAAAAGGCCTATGTACTAAGAAACCAACATTAAAACTAGGCGAGACGCAAAAAGTTAGTTATTTATAATTATTATACATACAATTTTTTATTACTATAATTTTTCCACAGATAATGATAGTTCAAAAACGAACGAAGACGTGTTATCTTGTACACTCTATGGAGAGTAGAAAGTCTGTTATCACCTTGTGCGATAAACTACGCGAAATGGAAAATAACTTGAGACGCATCCAGAAAGTTGAAAAGTACGACATGTGCTTGATATTTTTTGGCGTTGAATGGTACCGTGGGAAAATTATGGACGAGACGAACGAGGGTATGTTAAAAATTTACTTGATTGACATAGCACAAACGATGTTGTTTAACCGAANATTGACATAGCACAAACGATATTGTTTAACCGAAAAGATGTCTATGAGATTCCAAAGTAATTTGAAGGAGAGTCTTTATTAATTGAACTTGTCGTAACACCTCCGCCAAAAGAAATGCTAACTACTGTTTATGCTAACGTAGAAGCAATAAAAACTATTGGACCGAGTACGGTGGTGAAACTGATTTGATTATAAATTACTATAAACCCAACCAAACCCCTCCTATTCATTTGCATTCGACAGTTAATGTCTATATTCCTTAACGTTGTTAACAGAAGATTACGGGCTGTAATGATGTCAATTAGTTTCAATTGTAAATCGGTTAAAAAATTTTATACGAACAAAAATCATCTCAAGTATTCATAATGTGCTGATTAGTATTATTGTAAAATTATATTTCTAATTCAGCCAATTTATCTAATTAACCACATTATATCGATTCCACATTTCCTAATTTTCAATGGTTATAAACTTACCATTTATAATACCACCGACTTTTGGAATTATATAAATATCTTATAACTATTTTATTTTTGCCACAGATTGCAGTCGGACGACATGATTTAATAAAAAATAAAGTTTAATACATCGTGTTATACGTTTTATTGTATAACATATAGTATTTTTATTCATGTTTCTAGTATATTTGTTTTTGTATAAATTAAATTAAACTTTGTTTTATGTTTCATTTTTTATCTGTATTTAAAACTACTTTAAATTATTCTGTTTTATTATTATAATTTATTATTTAAATTGTTGATTACAAAAATGTAAATATACTCAAATCGCTTAAATTTTCTTTTTATATTATTTTCTATTCAAAGTTTTTTAAATTTTTTTGGAAGTAGGTTTAATTACATTTTTACTTTTAAATAATAAGCTGCAAATAATCAATAATAATTTTTTTAATTTAACTTAATTATATTTTAAGAACAGAATAAAGACTGAAATATTTATTAGCAAATAAAATTATCTGCGTTATTTAAAAAAATTTAGAATATAAGATATAAAATTTGAATTCTTTACATTTTTAGTTTACTATCAATAGCAAGGCTGTCCTTTATTTTGTTATATTATCAAGTAATCATTTAATAAATTATAAAAGTGTAATGTCATTTAATAATAATAGAAAATATTTGGGTATTATGACTTATATGCACTCTAAATATGATTTGTATTTTATTTTACAACAGGGGCGAACGCAGGAAAAAATTTCGGGAGGGGTTTTTGAAAAAAAATGCAAAATGTTCATAAATATAATACATTCAAAAATATTTAATTATTGAAATTTTTTCTATAAAATTATATCTAAGCGACGTGGCACTTTAGCCATAGTATTAATTATCTCTTCGCACGTCACCTCCACGTCTCTGTAAATGTTTAAGAGCATCAAACCATTTAATCGATCTTCACCCGTCTTGTTTCTCAAATATGTTTTTAATCTTCGAAGACAAGAAAAAGACCGTTCACTGGTAGCCGCTGAAACCGGTAAAGTCGCACCAACTTGTAAAAATCTATGTATTGTTGGATATAATGTAGAATCGCAATGGTTTAGAGCATTTATAAATGTTTCCGGCCATTTATCTTTTGAAATTTTTAAACTATGCCTAAAACAACAACGCATTTTATGTTTTAATAAAGATTTAAAAAAATACTTTTATTCATAATAGATAAATTGTTACCTGCGCCACATGGTCAGCTCAGCTATAAAATTATCAGTAGATCCCTTGATATCATTTGGCCATTCTTTTGCAAAAGTACTTACTGTTTCACTGATTTCTTTTGTATTCAGCTCAGAACACTTAGTAGGAAGAATATTTTGAATTTTTGAAAGTAGTTCCCGGTGTTCAAAAAATCTTATTTTTAACTGCATTGATAAGTGGTCCAAAAAAGGAAGAAATATGGACCGACGGAAATATGCCTCAGGACCTCCTTCGTAATTGTCTCGATTCTTCTGTACTCCAACATTACGCGGAGGTACTAAATTAATATCCATTTTGTCCGCCATTTCTTTTGCTTCTAAAAACAAATCTTTGAATTTCAATTCCGAATCACAACGCATCGCATTGATTTCATCATACACGAGGTTTGCATAATCAATGCAATTGCTAAGATCACAATCTTCCTTTTGTAAAAAAACACTGAGATTTTTCATAATGCTGAATATTGGCTTCACTACTTTTAAAGCTATAATAAATTGTGGTGTTTGTATCGATGTAAGCAGGGCATGAGGTTTAACTCCGTCAGTTATCAAATTATTTTCATCCATGTACTCTAACGATGAGCAGATATGTTCATATACATCGTTAAACAAACTGAGTGAATCCAAATGTTCAACCTATCGCGTTTCGCATAATTTAAGAAGACGCGTTTGTTTTGCACTTGGGCAAGACTGTTGAATTTTGTTTTTCAAAACTAGACCTGCCTTATTAGATAGGCGAAATAAATTTACAACCTCTTTAATTGTACCAATGCAATTTCGGATGGCTGGTATTTTACACGCGTGTGTAATGGCTAAATTCAAATTATGATTAGCGCAGTGGACGTAAATAGCTTCCGGATATAATTCTCGAACTTTGGCAGCACATCCGTTGAATTTTCCGCTCATTGCTCGCGCTCCATCATAGCCTAAAAATTTTTTAAAATTTAAAATATAACCTTATACATATAAAAGTATAACTTAATAATTATTTACACATACCTTGTCCTCTCATATTAACCAGGTTTATGCCAATGTACTTCATCTTGGTCAACAGCGTATTCGCAAGCCCCTTTCCGGTAACGTCCTCAACAGGAATAAAACACAAAAAGTCTTCTCGAATAATATAATCATCGTCAATTTTATCAACAAATCGAGCGCATATTGAAAACTGTTCAATGCCACTCACATCTGTACTTTCGTCAGCAATGACAGAAAAATATCCAGATTTGTTTACACGTTGCACAATATTTGTCGTTATTTGTTTCCCTGCTGCATCAATTATTTCATTTTGAATGCGATAACTTAAATACATTNACAATTATTTCATTTTGAATACGATAACTTAAATACATTGAATTTGCACCCGCAGTATTCAAATGATTGGCCAAAACCTGATCACCGCTATTTAGGGAATAACGAAGTAACGCTCTGAAATTTCCGTCGTTTTCTTGTGGCATTTTTAATGATAAAGGTCCTTGATCTCGATGACCCCTTATTGCTAATCCCTGCCTACCACACAGCAAAACTGCTCGGATGATCGGAATTAACTTTTTCCTGTTTTCGAGTTGCTGTATTTTCCGTCCTTTGTTAATTTCGCTGATCACACCACATTTCCGGTTTTCGTAAATCATTTTAAAATTTTGTCCATCCTCCATGGCATCAAGATGATATTTTTTTGTTTGGTGTTCTTTGAATTTTTCGAGCGCTTTCTTCCATTCTCTGCACTAACATATTTGAGCTCTGATGACCCCCTTTTCCAACAAAATTTGATCCAAATGAGACACAATAACGGCAGTAAGCTCCGTCTTCTGCAGCAGAATACACCAACCATGCAAATGAGCGCAACCAAGAATGCTGAAATTTTAAATTTCGTTTGCCAGAAGTCGGAAACTTGAAGTTGATATCAGGTACCCAATAATGTTCAATTACTTCATATTTTTCAAAGTCGTTCAACTGCTTATGAGAAAAATTTGCGATATCATTTGGAAAAATCTATAAAATAATTATAAGTAAATTATATTTACTAGTTTATTTCATGTTAAAGGACCATGAAAGAAATAAAAAACTGTAGCACAGGGGGTCGGTGTAAAGTCTTGTCTGGGTATAGAAGTGATGGGACATAATTATAGCTGACAGTGATTAAAAACCATTATCATAAAGAACGCTTCGATACAAATCAGGAGAAAGTGTTAAATTTTTTAGCTTAAATTAGATTATTGCAAAAAGTAACATAAACTCGTATTTCTACAAGAATATCCTGATTAAAAGTATGATTTTTTAAGTATAAAAATAATGACAACTTATTTAGTCAGCAGCAGTGCTCGAAATGGGAAAAATAAGTAGGGGAGCTCAGTCCCCCTGCGCACCCCACCCAATTCGAGCACTGGTCAGCAGTTAAAACAAAAATTTATATCAGAAAAAAATTAAAATATTTTGTAGGGGGAAGAGAGTCCCCACCTCAAACACCCCATATTTATAATTTATTTATGTATAAAATTTGTTCTTATTTATAAATAATTAACAAACAAGAGTCAGTAGTTATTTTAAAATAATGTAAAAAGTTCAAACATTCGTAGAGGGTGCTCCCCTTAACAACCTGAATTTTAAACTGATTATTGATTTGTTTATAATTAAAAAAGTAATTCTGTAACAATGAAGTTTTACATTTAAAATACTTAAGAAAATTCGTTATTTTTGAAAAAAACTAGTTCTTTATTTTTCAACTTTAAAATTCATTAAGCTTAAAACATAAGTCCAAGTCCCTCAGTTTTTTTACAAAAGAAAGTATATTACATAAACTTTAATTTAAGCTATTTATTAAAGTGTCAGGTTTTCCGGAACATTTTCTAAAGTTGAGTTGAATAAAAATTATTTTCAAAAATAAGTTGAACTTTCAAAACAATTTTCTGGAGACTTCAATTTTTATAAACAATATACCAAATAAAAAATAAATACTTAAGGTATTTATAAAAAATATATATATTATTTTTATTTGTTTATTTTTGGGGAAGTTATGGCTATTTTAATAAAAAAATTATGAAAATGTCGAAATATACATACAGTGTCCCAGTGTGATATGACAAGTCGAATAACTTTTGATATTTTCAATATTTTTCCATACTTATTTTTTGAAATAATTTTTAAGGTTTTAGACTATTTTCAAAATATACATTTTATTATTTTTCTCCATTGAGAAAAAAAAAAAAAATTTTAATTTTTTTCTTATTGGAAAAAATTAAAAAAATATTTGTTATAAACATAGTCCAAAAGTTCAATAATCTTTCAAAAAAATAATTTTTGAAATATATTTTAAACATAAAAAGTTATTCCATTTGTCAGTTGAGTCTGGGACACCCTGTATATATTTATAGATATTTTTTCAACGATGTTCGACAAAAACTAGTCAAGTCTAAAATTTGGATTGGTGTGTTGATAAGTGGCCTAAGTCTTATAACTGGTTTTTCTCAAACAAAAAAATTATTTTGTGAAATGTGTATAACAACTGGTAAAATCGATGTACGACTAAACAGTTTTACCGTATGATTTTTCTGTACCTAGGTATGACATAAACCCAATTTTTGCAAATTTTAGATTTAGCTAGTTTTTTCCGAGCACCATCGTTTTACTCTGATTTTTCGCCTGAACACTAATGGGGATTAAAAAGAGCTACTTTTATCCGAAAAGTTGATTTTTTCAAATTTAATTTTGAAAGGGTTCTACAATTACTCCAAGTTATAAATATATCTTAAATGAAAGCTTATGATATTTATTATAAATTTAAAAAAAATGAATTTCACCGACACTTTATCTTTCATATGTATATATGTATATAACTACNATCTTTCATATGTATATAACTACCAAAGTTTGCAATTAGGATATAGTTATAAAAAGAAGAATTGATGACTAAATTTAATTGTATCTACAGATAAAAAGACTGTGCACCGACTCTCCTGTGCTACTCTATGTTAATATTAATTTTATTCATTATTAGTAATATAGAATATTAGAAAAAATATTGTATATATTATATTGTGTGGGTGTAGTATTATATAGAATTTAATACTAAAATAAATTTATTTACAAAACGATGTAATCGTTCTAAAAATGTATTAAATAAATAAATATGTAAATTCTTAACAACTCACATTACGACTTTCAACAGGTTGTGAAATATCAGTTCTTTGCCTCTTTGTTGGTGGACTTTCTTCAGTCGATTTGTCTAATTTCTTGTCAATATTATTGGTAATGGGTTTAAAAAACTTTAATATCGAACTCATTTTACTCAAAATTATTCAGTCAAAACTTCAGTAAAGAGCGTACAAACGTACATCCATAAATGTTGTGTATTTGTTAGCAATGTGGTTTATTTTGAACAATTTACTCCAATATATTTTAAATTTTAGATAACACGGGTCGTTGCGAATAATTCCCCGAAATATATCTGAGGCCATAAATTAATAACCCTAGCCGTCTACATTATTATCGAAATGGTGGCGACCGGTGTCGTTCAGTTATTTATAACATATTCACAGCATTATTATACTAAGTAATGATATTTTTTGTATGCACTTATAGTGACGTATACGAGTATATGTTAATTTACAAATCATGAGAAACTTTTAGACAACTAATAATGAATTTTATTATTGTTTTTTTTTAGTAATATACTTGTAAGTCAAGTTATTTTATTTTTTGTTCTTGATATTTCGGGGGGGGGTTTCAACCCCCAAAACACCCCCCTGCGTTCGCGCCTGCTGCAGCTCCATCGTAGCCTTGTCCGCGTAAATAATTTATGTTGATACCACATGCATTTAATGTTGTTAAAAGTACATCTGCTAAATTTTGACCCGAAGTTGATTCTACTGGTACAAATTTTAAAAATTGTTCAACTATTTTAAAATTGTTTTCATCGATACACTCAATATATCTTACACACAATGAGAATTGTTCGATTGAGGAAATATCAGACGTTTCGTCAGCGAGTACGGCAAAACATTTAGCACTATTAACTTTAGTTNGAGATACTATTTAGTGTCAGTTAGAGTGGCCGTTAATTATGAACTTTTAAAATTCTAGTGACACCTCCTAGAATTGTTTGATTACCTCAAGAGAGTTATTTATTATTTAAATTATTAAATTATTAGAGTTAAATTATTATTTTTATTCGGAATTCTTATTTTTTTATTTATCAAATTACTATTTAAGACAGTAATTTGCCTTCAAGACTGATATAAAATTTCTTCTCTTAAGTATTATAATATTGCTCTAAGTGATTAATTCATTCCATTGAACTTATTTTAAATAAAATTACTTTTATGAATGTGTTAAAGCTTTCATGGATTGTCTTGTTTCTTGAAGTGCTTAAGGATTTATCTATGTTTGTAATTGAGTTCTGAAGTTTCAGACTCGACTACAAACATGGATAAATCCTTAAGAACTTCAAGTAAAATTAATTTATTTTGGTTACCACATAAGTCTTACCACTTTAGAAAATAGCAGGTTGTTGTCCAATTTCAAGTCCATTAGATTCATTCTAAGTGTTTTCAACCAAATCTTTTATTACTAGTTAAAAAAAAAAAAATAAAATTTTTTTTTTTATTCGGAATTCTTATTTTTTTTTTTTTTTTAAATAAACTCCTACCCAACAAAATAGACTCTATCCAACTTCTTAGTCTTCTAAAATTTAAAATCCCTCTTCGCACCACTCGTTCTAACACTACATTCTCATTATTCTCCGGAGAACATTCAGAAAAATAATAAAATATTTTTTATCATTATTTTTTTTTTGAAACTAGTATTGATAAATATAGAAAACATATAATAATAGCTTTTAAGTCAAATGAAAACATTAAAATATTATGTTAAATTTATAATAAAGGTATAATCTTCTATATTTTCTATAATAAATACATTTGGTTTTGGAGATCAATGCGACCCAAAGGAAACATCATTATATGTACAACCTAATAAAAGAGTTAACTTACAGCCTATGAGTATCAAGAGCAACACATGTCATAAACTCTTTTCGTTCTTAAAAACTGAACATAGTTATTCAGGCGTTAAGAAGGATATGAAAAAGACTAGATCTAGTCCTTATGATATGCATAACGTACGTTACTTGTTAAAGATATGTCTTGCCTGTGTTCAAAAGAACATCATCTCATATGCTCATTATGTATAGTTGACAATTTAATATTTACATTATTTCGAAAAGACAGAACATTATTTATTTTGTCTTTTATTTCTGTTTGAGAATTTATTACATTTTTATTTTAGTTATGTTAAATGACTCTCCTTTGCTTTAATACATTTCATAATTAATTAAATGTAGTTACAAAAATACCGAGTTTCGAAGTTTTATTTATGGCAATTACTAAAGAATAACAGAATGAATAAAAAAATTAGAAATGTTAGGTTTCATTAAATTAGGGGAGTGTGTTTGAGTAAAAATAAAATGAGGAGCCTAGTTTTGTTTTTTGTTATTTGCACAATAAATGCCTTTATATTAAAGAATTTTTTTATAATTAGTTGAAATATCTAAATTACTAAACAAAATAAACCTAATAATTATCCAGATTTAAGAAGTTTTCAGGTCGATAATTCTTTTTTAATAATTTTAAGATCGGATTGTCATAAGATATTATGACTACTTACAAAATTTAACAGTTACCAGAGCAAATGACAAGAATCGTGAACAGCCCGAAGAGTATCGCGTTAAACTTCAAGGAATAAATGGTGAATTTTTTGATACATCCTCGATGAATATCGTTACCAATGTTATCAAAAAGAAAGAAGTATTTAACATCGTAAGTGAAAAATAAGTGTACATAGCATAGTTATTCATACTTATATTTTTAAAGCCATTTATTGACAAAAATGAACTCATATTGACATATTCAACATCTAAAAAAAGTCTCAACACTCAGATTTGGAATGCTGAGTATTTGAGACCCAAAGTTTTTATTTGAGTCCAAAAAGTTAGAACTCGACTACAAACATGAATAAATCCTTAAGAACTTCAAGTAAAATTAATTTATTTTGGTTACCACATAAGTCTTACCACTTTAGAAAACAACAGGTTGTTGTCCAATTTCATTTCCATTAGATTCATTTTAAATGTTTTCAACCAAATCTTTTATTACTAGTTAAAAAAAACAAAATTATCCATGCGAATCAAATATTAGACATTGTGATTTTTATACAATACTAGAGTTGTTTTTATACACTATACTACCTTTTAAAAATTATTTTTTTAACTATTTTAATGGTACTTTGATTAATATACAATAGAATTCATGTAAGAGTTATGTTAATGTACTTAGTAATTATACAGTATTATAATATTTCTAAAATATTTGAAATAAATTAAACTCCCTTAACTATTCCTGTAATTAAGCCACTAAGGTTGTAATATATAATACATGCTAGTTGAAAATCTAAATTTTCTATTTTTTTGAAGTGCCTGGTAAATTAATATTATCTATTTCCAGTTAACGAAAATTAAAATTTGTATCTTCCTGAAACTTTAAAAATAAATAAATAAATATCTGTATTTTAATTTATTTTCAAAAATTTTATAATAGACTTCTTAAAAATATTTGTATTCTTCAAAGATGCATACTTTACATATTAAATTATACAGAAGTTGAGAGTATTTAATTTTAATAAGATTAATTTTTTATGTGGTAATTACTATAATGAAAAAAAGTATTACTTTAATCTCTCCAAGTCTTCTATTAATTTGTTCTTTTAATAAATGTTCGGTATATGATTATATCGTCAATGATAAAAGCTTTTTAGGTTAATAAAAACGAAATATTTTCACAATTAAATTGATAGTTAACATACACAAAATTTTACACGGAGAACGTATGAGAACTTGCATGATAATAATTTTTTAAATAGTTTTTAAGTAAAGTTGTTTAATTACTCACGAGTGTCAATGAATAATAAAATTAATAAATTTATGTTATATGATATTAAATTACAAAAATAACGAGTGTGTCACCAGCAATATCACAATAAACAGTTTTCTCTTATTTTGATATAACATTAACCGGTGAAGTCAATAATAGAAAGACTAAATATTTATGTTATTCTGATAAGATGATAAATCTCATTCTTAACACCCAAAATGTAACCTATCTTTATTAAATATTTTGATTTTGTACAATCGCCATTAAGTTGATGATATATGGTTTTTGGATACTTCCCAAAAATAGCAAACAACCGTTAGCCAGTTATACATTTCGAATTATTTCTTTACTAAAAATCATTGTTTAACTCAATCGTATTATTATTCAACCAATTTATAATGGTAAAAATAATTGCAATCTTATTAAAAACTTGAATGTACGATATGTTTTTATGTTTATAATACTTGCTTTATATGTGCTTAATATATTTTTTATTTATTTTTATTGAATTTGTAGGGATGTTAAATAACATGTCACAATGAATGCTTTTATATATGTTTATATGTTTTATCGTACTGCAGTACGATAACACTCCGTGTATTTTTTTTAGTCTCGCGCTGTTCGTCAATCCAGTGACACTTTTTATTTGTATTTTTTTTTTTTTAGATTTATATATATATATTGAATAAATAACAATATACATGTACATGTATAGTGTTTTGGTGTTTATATTTATTACAAAATACTACAATTAAAATTTATAATAATTAATCATTTTTAATAATGAAATATGATTTATACATAAAAAAAAGAATGCTTTTATATATGTTTATATGTTTTATCTTAGATGTACTGCAGTACGATAACACTCCGTGTAATTTTTTTAGTCTCGCGCTGTTCGTCAATCCAGTGACACTTTTTATTTGTACTTTTTTTTTTTATGTATGTATAAATCATATTTCATTATTAAAAATGATTAATTATTATAAATTTTAATTGTAGTATTTTGTAATAAATATAAACACCAAAACACTACACATGTACATGTATATTGTTATTTATTCAATATATATATATAAATCTAAAAAAAAAAAAATACAAATAAAAAGTGTCACTGGATTGACGAACAGCGCGAGACTAAAAAAAATACACGGAGTGTTATCGTACTGCAGTACATCTAAGATAAAACATATAAACATATATAAAAGCATTCATTTTTTTATGTATAAATCATATTTCATTATTAAAAATGATTAATTATTATAAATTTTAATTGTAGTATTTTGTAATAAATATAAACACCAAAACACTACAAATTTATAGTAAATACATTATTGCTGATTTCAAATATGGAGTGCCAATGATTCCATGTAAATATGGAGTCTTTGTGAGTAACAAACTTCAATGCAGTATCCCAGTCACATCAAAAAAATATCAAGTTCAAAATACTCTACAATAATATGAAGTTAACTAAATTTTTTTTTATCCATTCAGGTATAAAAATGTTTATTTATAATTTTTTTTAAATGGGAACCACCATTTTTGATTTGATAATATGATAGAAAATAAAAAAACAAACAATATTGTTCTTATAATTTTTATTATCCGATTAACCGTTCATCCGTTACAGCTTGTTAAAGTTAAGTGATTTTAGGCCAAATTTCTATTGTCATTTTACTGTATTAAATACAGAAGTAATTATTTTTATTTGCTGTTGCATAAACCAAATTTTATTGATCAAATTATGACAGGTAAATTAGCAATAAATATATACTACGCACTAAATGAGTAATTACAATGATAGATTCAAATCAGGTTTTTGGTGTATTAATAACTAAGAGTCTATGNGACAGGTAAATTAGCTATAAATATTTACTACGCACTAAATGAGTGATTACAATGATAGATTCAAATCAGGTTTTCGGTGTATTATTAATAACTAAGAGTCTATGGTATTGTAAGACTAAAGGATCTAACAAAAGTACCGGTTGCACTGCAACCAATATTATGAAACGTAATAAATGACAATATTTTTTCTGGAGTCAAAATCTTTGAACAATTATAAACCCTAAACGGTTATTTGGATAAAAAAAATCATAAGAACAAAATTATTTGTAATTTTTTTTCTTTCATATTATCAAATCAAAAATAGTGGTTCCCATTTAAAAAATAAATAAACATTTTTATACCTGAATGGATAAAAAAAAAATTTATTTAACTTCATATTATTGTAGAGTTTTATAAACTTAATAATTTTTCTTTTTACAAAAATTTTAAATTCTCTATAGTTTCTGAGAAAATAAGTGTCTTACCAGATTCCGATCATTCTGTATATATCTAAATTATCTTAATGTTTTAATAAATTTAGTATTTAGTATTCTATGTTTTAAGTTAGTTCTAATATTATTTTGTATATAACACTAAATGTACAAATTATATTATGTAAAATTTCTTTTTTAGAATTTAAAATATCCATATTTCCTAACCCATCAAAAGGAGACATTATGATAGTTATGCACATGAATTTAAATAATTAAATAAAAAAGAAAATCTGATCAATGCAATCTCCTCAATTAATATTAGTAGTATATTGTATTTAAACATCTGTGAGTAATTGTATAAAATTCAATATGATTAATATTTGATTCACATGAATAATTTTTTTTTGTTTTTAACTAGAAATAAAAGATTTGGTTGAAAACATTTAGAATGAACCTAATGGACTTAAAATTGGACAACAACCTGCTATTTTCTTAAGTGGTAAGACTTAGAATGGTAACCAAAATGACCAAAATAACCAAAAAGTTAATTTAAAATTAGTTCAATGGAATAAATTAATTACTTAGAACAATAGTAAAATACAATTGAGAAGAAATTTTATCTTGTAGGCATATTACTGTCTTAATAAGTAATGATGATAATAATATATGATGGATTACAAATTGGTCAGTAACAAATTGTGTCTTTGTGTATAAGTAATATGGTGCAATTCTGTTGTGGCTGGGCTATGTTGGTTTCCTTGTGTTTTCTTATACAACTATAGCTTATAAGAGTGGATGTAAAACACTAATAACAATGATTAAAAATAATATAAATTGTTAGTATTTATTACATTAAAAATAATATAATTCTTTTTTCATTATATTATAGATAGTTTTTTAAAATTATTTTAATTACTTTTAATTATCCTACAAATTTCTACAACATATTAACTAGAATAAACTAAATTTTATGGAACATTGTTCCTCATTAAATTAAGTAGAAATAAATATTAAACACTTATTTAATTGTTTAATATTATTTTTAGATGTCCCTTTATCAAATAGTTCTGATTGTGAATTGTACAACCAATCAAATACTAATAAAAATCAACAAGCTTGTTGTTTTGTTAAAGATGTTTCACTAAAATGCATGGATAGTTTTTTAAAATTTCCAAAGTATACGGTGTTCATGATGATCTTTCAATGTCTTAAAGGACATAGCTAAAAGTACTATTATAATAATAGTATTAATTTACTATTATTAACTATTAACTATTATAATAATAGTAATAATAGTACTTCCAAGTACTATTATTAATGTAGTAGAAGATAATTATTATTTTATTCTAATAAAGTAGGTTGAATATCTCTCAGTCCATCCTTATTTGTAAAAATAGTTTAGAAGATTATACCTTTATTATAAAAGAATTTGTCAATAAGTTCTTCTGAAATTTTGAATTTTTAGTATAGTATTATTTTATGAAAATACTTATTATAGCCGATCCAGTCTAATTTATATATGGTAAAACATGTTTAACTACTAACAAATAGAATTTTTTAACTTACTGAGCCTTGGAGATGTTGTTCTTTTGTATACTGTGGAAGACATATCCCTAAAAGGAAACGGTCCGTCATATATCATGACGAATAGATTTAGACTTTTTCATATCATTCTGAACGACTAAATATCGAAGCTTAGTGTTTAAATGCAAATTAGTGATTTCACTGATTGCATCCATTACAATTATATCTTTTCAATTTTGTCTAAATTTCAACACTGTGTAAACGAATTTATTTATTTATTTATAAATTTAACATAATATTTTAATATTTTCATTCGACTTAAAAGCTAGTATTATATTTTTCCTATATCTATCAATACTAGTTTCAAAAAAAAATAATGATTAAAATTATTTTTCTGAATTTCTCCGAAAAATAAGAATTAGTTTTATTTACATTACAATTTTATTTTGAGTTTTAAATATAATATAATATATATATAAATTAAAATATACCAAAAATTTTCACTGTGTCCTTGAGACGATAATTTTTTAAACGTATCTAATGGTTTTTTTTCTTGAAGATATTCCTCCGTTTGGCTATATGAGTCAGAATATATTTTGTTCAAACCTAAGTTGTGCCTAATTCCTTTTAATATTAATTTTAGAAAAGAAAAGATATTTTAGCCAATTGTTAAATTCATTTGGTTACTAAAATTATTTTAAAAAATAAATGTGAATTGCAGAAGTTTAATTCAAAATTTCTTGAATTTTTGTGTAGCGTTTGCAACCAAACAAAAATTAATTGATATAATTGTTTTGTGACCTTATTTTAATGTTTTATTTTTCACTTAAAACAATTAAAGAAACTATGATATAAATGATAATTATTGTATTACAGGATGCGATTACATCAGAGTCTAATGATTTTTTAATGTTAAAAATCACATTAACACAACAGATTAAATTAAATGTATCGACAATTTTTAGTATTAACTAACAATACGATTCCTTAGAAAAGGCTCAAAAAAAATATTTTAACCGTTAAATTTACAATATTAGAGCTCATCATTATTATATTTTCTTAACATTAATATTCATTTTGAACTGTTTTGTATGAAAAATTAAATTTTTTGCTATAGCTTCATATTATAGCAAGATGTACAATTTATCGATATAACACAAAATAATTTTGTTGTCGTTCAAAAATAAATACGCTTTTCTGATTGTACCTAAACTTTAAAAAATCTCAATTTATTGTATTCGAATAATTCAAATAACATTTTCTTTCAATTGATAAATTTGATGGTATAAAATAAATTGGAGTCGCCATTTGAAAATCGAAAGTTGTTACTTGTTGAGGTTAAAGGTATTGTAGTAGAAAATTTATTTTTCTTGTAACTCAGCTCTACGTAGAACCATTATCGTTAAAAAAATCAAATAACCCTTAGATCAATTGTATCAATTTTATATTAACTTTAATTTTTCATTATATGTGTCTTGCAAAAAATTACTATGAACAGATCATAAAACGTATATGCTCGTGTTTCTTTTATAACTCAAGTTTCCACTTCTAACTTAATATACACTAAAAATACAAATTATACTATGTAA